>NC_090647.1:47606309-47698809 GCF_040937935.1 Hyperolius riggenbachi
GGAAAATGGGCGTGATCATGACATGGACATAGCTAACTGTAATGTAACTCAAAATGGCCCTGATTTTTAGGGTGGCTAGTGCTGTGGGTAGGAAAGTAGGTCAGGCTAGTGGGGTGGATAAAGTGGGGTGGGTGGTGGCTAGTGGGGTGGGTAAGTAGGTCGCGCTGGTGGGGTTGCAAAGTTGGTCAGGCTGGTGGTTAGTGGGGTGGGTTGCAAAGTTGGTCAGGCTAGTGGGATGGGTGAGTGGGTAAAAAGATCAGGCTGGAGGCTAGTGGGTGGGTAGGTAGGTCCCTCCCTCTCGAATAGCATGGCAGCAGGTTGCTCCTTACATCGTATGGTGTGAAATCTGATCCTCGGCTGCTTCCCGAAGGTCTCCCCCAGCTTCAGCACCCGCTGTCAGACAGGACGCATGCCGTGGTACTCATTCCTGCTGATCACCCGGATTCCTCCATCCACCTCGGTACTCATCCCTGCTGATCGCCCAGATTCCTCCATCCTTCTCTGCCAGCCAGCGTGCGTGTCAACCACTGTGGGGCGGGGTCCATGGCGAGGCAAATTCATTTGCATGCGGGGGTAATGCTGCAAATAACCCCTAGTGGAAACTAGCCCTATGTCCTTTCACGCCATACTCTGAGTTGCGAAAAGATCACGATGGTAGTGGAAAGTTGCATCACGCGGTAGAAGTGTCATGTGAAGCATACATTAAACATACGTTACACTGCCACTGTAAACGCACGTTGTGCACTGCATTAACGGAACCAGCTTTACTGCACCCAATGTAAACATACCATGCGATGCGATTATATTGCAAAGGAATGCGACAGACAGTGTAAAAGAAACCTTAGAATTTGTATGGATTCATTCTCAAAGTAACATTTTGCTTCTCAACAGGCAGAAATCCTCAATGCAGAATAAGAACTTTGAATTATTGATTATATATTAAAAAACAAAATTAATTACCTAATAGCTGATTAATCAGCTGTCAACTCTCCTTCGGAATCTTATTAACCCCAAACACAATAATGAATCAACCCTAAAAAGCTAATTATAGAGCAAAAGAAAATGAAGGATCAGAAATAAAAAATATCATACCATGATTATATTCCTCTCCTGATAGGGAATAACCCGGACAGAAGTGCAGGAAACTCTTTTGGAACTACAAACACACTGCAAACTGACTCTGCACACCCCCACCAGTCACAAATATGTTGCTGGAGTTGGGGCCTAATGTGATTAAATATGTCAATGGAATAAAACATGAAACAAACATAACACCGGAATTCGGGGCATTTTTTTAACTTACTTTCCAAGTATCTTCACATCCTGAAGCACAATTTGGCCTCCACGCTTGTTCTGAAACTTCATAAAGTCTTCAGAATGGTCTCGCTTCTTCTCAGACCGCTCACAGAAGAACTTTGATAACTTTGCCAAGGCCACATCGTCACGGTCAAAGTAAAAGCCCAGAGACCGGTAAGCATAGCTCGCCTCACCAGAGAGTAGCAGATACCTCAGTTCTTGCTTTGACAGTGATTGAACGGAACAGAGGCTTCTGTGCGCCGGACCGATCCTCACTCCTTCAGGATGTGAAGAAACCGGCGGCTGATGAATGGGGAAATGGAACACTTACTTTCCAAGTATATCTGCGGTCAGACTCTTGATTCTCCGTGAGTCCGTCGTTCTCCGCACGGCAGCGCTAGGACCCTGGTGACATCACATCACCACGTGACCGCTGTGTGGGTCGGGTCGGCGAGGCCTCCTATTGGCCGGTGGGTGGTGCGACGCACATTGATTTGTGGGAGACGCTGACTCATCCCGCCCAGTACACTGTGAGCTTGAAAAGTGTCCCCGGCTCAAGGCTTCGCGGCGGCCATTTTCTTGAGGATCGCCGTTTAGAGAAAGTGTAAATACTCTGAAAAAAGGCGCCGGCGTGGTTTTAAAACAGGCGGGCGGGGTTTCAAAACAGCCGGGCGGCCCGCCCACCTAATAAGTCCTGGGGAGAACACTGTGGAGTCGTGAACACTGACCTTAATTGAGGCAAGTGAGGCCTGCAGTTCTTTAGATGTTGTCCTAGGGTCTTTTGTGGCCTCTCGGATGAGTTTTTTTCTGCGCTCTTGGGGTACTTTTGGTTGGCCGCCACTCCTGGGAAGGTTCATCACTGTTCCATGTTTTTGCCATTTGTGGATAATGGCTCTCACTGTGGTTCGCTGGAGTCCCAAAGCTTTAGAAATGGCTTTATAACCTTTACCAGACTGATAGATCTCAATTACAGTACTTTTGTTCTCATTTGTTCCTGAATTTCTTTGGATCTTGGCATGATGTCTAGCTTTTGAGGTGATTTTGGTCTACTTCTCTGTGTCAGATAGCTCCTATAAGTGTTTCTTGATTGAAACAGGTGTGGCAGTAATCAGGCCTGGGGGTGACTACAGAAATTGAACTCAGGTGTGATAAACCACATTTAAGTTATTTTTTTTTAACAAGGGGGGCAATCACTTTTTCACACAGGGCATGTAGATTTGGAGTTTTTTTTTTTTTTTTTTTTTCTCACTAAATAACCATTTTCTCACTAAATAACCACCATTTAAAACTGCATTTTTTTTTGTTCAATTATGTTATCTTTGACTAATAGTTAACGGCAGGGCTGTGGAGTCGGAGTCGTGGAGTCGGGAAATTTTGGGTGCCTGGAGAAAGAGTCGGGAAAAAATGCACCGACTCCGACTCCTAATGAATTTGTAACTGTAATTCAAATAGAAAATATGATAAAATGTTCTATTTCTCAGATAATAGTCATTAAAAATAATGTATATATACAGTAATAGCTGTGCTTAGTCCACAAAAATGAAATAAACCAATCAAAATTAGTTACTTGTGCAGCTTCAATAAAGCAGTCCCCGTATTTTTAAGGTCAGATATACATATCTGATTGTGACTGTATATATGATGTGTACACAGGAACCTCTTATATATACTAAATAACATCTATGCTGTAAGAATAAAGCCTGATGTGTAGCTGTGTCACTAATAGAGATGGTCAACGAGATGGAAATAATTCTGCATTGATGCTGATTTATGCAAATGTATGCACTCTTTGCTCATGAAATCAAATAATTTGATATGTTGTTAAAATTTGGTTTGGTGACTACAAATTAAAGGGTAACTGAGACGGATGAAAAGTAAAGTTTTATACATACCTGGGGCTTCCTCCAGCCCCCTTCAGGCTAATCAGTCCCTCGCTGTCCTCCACCACCCGGATCTTCTGCTATGAGTCCTGGTAATTCAGCCAGTCAGTGCTGTCCGGCCGCATGCCGCTCCCACAGCCAGGAACATTCTGCACCTGCGCAATAGTGCTGCACAGGTGTAGTATGCTCCTGGCGGCGGAGTGTGTGCATGCGCACTACGCCCGACTGGCTCAAGTACCTGGACTCATAGCAGAAGATCCAGGTGGTGGAGGAGGATAACGAGGGACTGATTATCCTGAAGGCAGCTGGAGGAAGCCCCAGGTATGTATAAAACTTTAATTTCATCTGTCTCAGGTTTACTTTGTTACACAGTAGTACTATATTCTACATATGCTCTCCCCACAGAGCTGCAGGGAATCCACTGAGAATGCTGTGCACATTGAACACAGAGGTGTTGTCTGTTTACAATCTCCTCATTCCCCTGCAGAGTACCTGCACATCATTCTTACATGTACCCACACTTACATTGCCTAGGACCTGATAGATGTTCTTTGTTCCGGTTTGTACCTTTTACAAGTACTCTTACCAAGGACTAGTTTTAGTCTAAAGGGAATAAATATAGTAGTCTACATATCCTTCTCACTTCAGTTGTCTTGTAAAATTCCTAAGCGTTGGCAGTTAAGAGATGAATTTCATGTTACATACTTTTAATCAACAAAATTGTAATATGCAAATTAGAGGAGTCGGAGAGTCGGAGTCGGTGGAATCCTAAACTGAGGAGTCGGAGTCGGTGGATTTTTGGACCGACTCCACAGCCCTGGTTAACGGTTTTTGATGAGCAGAAACATTTAAGTGTGACAAACATGCAAAAGAATAAGAAATCAGGAAGGGGCAAATAGTTTTTCTCATCACTGTAAGTTAATTGGCTTCCCCCTAAATTGGCCCTACACTACACTACAATACATACACTACATGATACATACATAGACATAGGACTATGGTAGGGACTAGATTGTGAACCCCTCTGAGGGACAGTGGGTGACAAGACAATATGCTCTGTACAGCACTGTGTAAGATGCCGGCGCCATGGAATTACTAAGTAATTATGTATAATCTATAATGTTGGTCGATTTCCGATGGAAGCCCATTGAAGTAATGATTGATGGCTATATTGGGGTACTGTTTAGGGATGGAATCTTTAAGGAAAAAATGTATATTGTATGGGCAGCTTTACGGTACTCTTCATTGGTTTTCTCAGCTTTAAGGTATCCATACACTGTACAATTTTTTTTTATTCTATTTTTTTAACCCTCGATAGAAATCTGATTGGACAAAACGCCTGAGTGATTTTAAAAATTTGTGATCGATATCACGATCGATAATGACTAAAATCAATTGAAAGATGAATCTGCAATGCTGGTTGGTAGTCAGTTGTTAAATAATTGATTGTGATATTGGTCATATTAATGATCGAAAACAAAATTGAGCGATAATTGAATAGTGTATGGCCAGTTTTACCACAACTTTTCTGTCAGCTCGAAGCAGTCTGGCCATTCTTCTGCACTTCTGCCTACTTACTGAATAGTTTTTCACATTATTCTAAGGATACTCTGGAGACTTGTGTGTGGAGATCCCAGAAGACAAGGAGTTAAAGCGGATCTGAACTCAGAACTTCCTCTCTGCTCTAAGGGCTCGTTTCCACTATCGCGAATCCGCATGCGTCCAACGCATGCGGATTCGCACATGTAATGCAAGTGGATGGGCCTGTTTCCACTGTAGCGTTGTTGAGGTGCGTTTTTTTCAGCGGTAAAAAAACGCACAAAAGAGCCAACGAATTCGCCTGCGAGTGGAATGCATGCGAATCGCCGCTAATGTATTTAATAGGAAATTCGCATGCGGCTATGGTATGCGAATTTTCATGCAAATTCGCATGCGAATTCGCATAGGTACCAATGTAACTTCAAACAGGCAGTGACATGGTTAAATTCGCATATACCCTCACCTATGCAAATTCGCGGCAAAAAACGCGCAAAAATTCGCATCCGCATGCTATTTCATGCAATTTCAACAGCGGTGGAATCCATGCGATTCTGCACCGCAATAGTGGAAACGAGCCCTAAAAGATATGCAATAGCATAATAACCTTTAACCACCCTGGCGTTCTGATTAAATCGCCAGGGTGGCTGCGGGAGGGTTTTTTTTAAATAAAAAAAAAACTATTTCATGCAGCCAACTGAAAGTTGGCTGCATGAAAGCCCACTAGAGGGCGCTCCGGAGGCGATTTTCCGATCGCCTCCGGCGCCCAGAATAAACAAGGAAGGCCGCAATGAGCGGCCTTCCTTGTTTTGCTTATATCGTCGCCATAGCGACGAGCGGAGTGACGTCATCGACGTCAGCCGACGTCCTGACGTCAGCCGCCTCCGATCCAGCCCTTAGCGCTGGCCGGAACTTTTTGTTCCGGCTACGCTGGGCTCAGGCGGCTGGGGGGACCCTCTTTCGCCGCTGCTCGCGGCGAATCGCCGCAGAGCGGCGGCGATCAGGCAGCACACGCGGCTGGCAAAGTGCCGGCTGCGTGTGCTGCTTTTTATTACATTCAAATCGGCCCAGCAGGGCCTGAGCGGCAGCCGCTGGCGGTGTTGGACGAGCTGAGCTCGTCCAGACCGCTCAGCTGGTTAAAAAAACATTTTTGTTACAGCTGATACAAATCCAGCAATAAATCTGCAGTGTGTCTACTTCCTGCTTTTATGGAAGCAGACATATTAATATCCTGTGCGTTCAAATGAGCCTATCTTCTTTTTCTGCCATGGCAGTCATGTGACACGGGGAGAGATCAAATTACAACTTGTGATTAGAGACAAATGAAGGGGGATTAGATGAGCTAAACTCTCTAGATACATAGAGGATGCATTTCTCTGGTTTCCTTCTGTCCTGTGCAGGAGTTTAGGTCCCCTCTAACGGAATATGCAAACCAATCTGTCTGACACCCAACAATCCACAAGCCCCTGATCTGTGTGGTCACGTTATGTTGTACTGCTGCCATGTCACTGTCATCAGTGCACAAATACGCTGGTGTAAAGGTGTTCCTAATAAAATGCTCAATAATTGTACACCTAAAGCTTACTAATCTCTCCTCTTGATTCTGCCGTTGGGTGGGGTCAATTAGGTGTGACCATATGACACACAAAGTAGAAAGAACATTAGTCCCTAGACTGACTTTAAAGCATTCTAGTAGGAAATGTGACCCCTGTGTGGGGACATAGCCTTAGTAAATCACAGGAGGAAGGTAGCAATACCACAGTTTACACACAGGAAACTGCTCTACCTCTTTGTGGTCTTAAAGAGACGCTGAAGCGAAAAAATTGTTACAATGAATAGGTTGTGTAATACGGATAATTACTACAATTTTTAAAAGCAAAGAAAATATCCTATATTTATTTTCAGTTACGGTATATAGTGTTTTTTTATAACATTGCATCATTCTCTAATATTTGCAGTTTCCCCACTACTCAGCATTCTAAATGATTTTTACAGAGCAGGCTGTGAACTTTTGACCTGTCCTGAACTGTTCTCTGCAGAAGAAAAACACAATACAGCTGAGATAACCTAATCAGAAGTCAGAGCACTCTGCGACTTGACTTTGAAAGTCATGGAGCTGAGTGGCTTGTTTTGTATAGATAACTAGTGTCTTAACTCTTCCTGTACTGGAAACCATATTAGACTTATGTCTCTGCTCCCAGTGTTTTATCATACTTTTTTTTTCTTTTTCTTTTTTTCCGCTTCAATGTCTCTTTAAAGGGCACCTGAAGTGATTGGTCCAAACCCATGCCAAGATTTAATCTGCCAAAATGACAGATGAACAATTGTTTTAACCGACATCGTTTAACTATCTCTTAAAGAAAAAGCTGTAAACCGTAGTCACAGATGTCCAATGTGACGTTGCTCGTGCATTTTGAAAGACCTGCACTTGGACTCAAATTGAATCCGTTTGTTAAATATCCCCTGTGTACAGATCTTTAAACAGTCCTTCCGCTAAAGTGTATGGAACTTTCCCCTGCACCCCCTCATCTTGAATGATCCTATAGTTGGTAATGTTCTCGCGGTGTATTGCTTTTGTCCATGTACCATCACTAAAGATCTTTAGTATAACACTTAAATCATCGGCAGTTTCCAGCGATTGTCTTGCAGTGGGTACTCAGCTGAAGGACCCGGTACACAAGTTTTCAGACAACTGGTGTCTTTTTTTTAAATTTTTTTTTTACGGATGCTATTATGAAAACCACGTTTGGCAATGTGCGGCGACAACAGTCAACTCGGATCAGATCATTAAGATCCCTGACAACGCCTTCACAAAGTACCGCGATCGCTCGAACTCCTGTTTGCACCTGTTGTGTGTCATCGCGTATACCCACCAGCAGCAAGATGAACTGGGAAACGCTCATCGTCGGGGATGTCGCTGGGATCCATCTTCCTGTCATGAGGGGCGTATTCAGCTTTAGGTTTGTGATTCAGACACTACTGATGTGTGAAAGATCAGAAGGACAGCCAGGCAACTAGTATTATATGAAAGGGAATGAATATGGCAGCATCTCTCACTTCTGATAACAGAAGGTATTTGATGAATCGGCTTTAAAGTGGATCCGAGATGAACTTTTACTCCTTGCATAATTGTGTTCCTTACATATAGTTTATAGGGCATTCCTCAAGCCAAATACTTGTTTTGTTTTGTTTTAATACTACAATTCCCTATAAACTAAACAAGCCACACCCACATCTTCTCCAGAGTGCCTTGGCGCTTGCAAGGGATTGAGGGATTTCAGTCTGGGCAGGTGAAAAAGGTGTTACTAGCTATAGATTTCAGAGGCAGAGTTTTCACAATCTGAGAGCTGCAGTGCAGATACAGATCAGTTGCCTGTGTAATGGAGGAGATAAGAGTGGAGTTTTCACAGAATATGCAGATTAGCATGCCTAGATACAGATAAACTTGCCTATGTGTGTAATTGTGTAATAGTGACAAGCAGAAAACATGTCTGCTCCCATTGTATCACAGGAAAAATTATTAATGTACTGTTGAAGCGGTTTGAAGATAGATTTGCTGTGTAAACTATCTAAACTTTAGATAAGATATATAGACAAGTCACTTGTTATATTTAGTTTTTCATCTCGCATCCGCTTTAAAGAGGAACTCCGGTGAGAATGTAATTAAAAAAAAAAAGTGCTTACTTTTTACAATAATTGTGTATGAATGATTTAGTCAGTGTTTGCCTATTGTATAAGCTTTCCTCTCCCTGATTTACATTGACATTTATCACATGGTGACATTTTTACTGCTGGCAGGTGATGCCACTGGAAGGAGCTGCTGCTTGCTTTTTTGGCAGTTGCGGCAATGCAACGAGGTTCTCATACAGGAAACTGCCAGGACCATAGCCATACAGAGCCCTCTGATGATCCGTTTGAGAAAAGGAAACTATTTCACATGTGAAAGGGGCTATCGGCTATAGAAATGGCCCGAACGGTTCGCCCGCGAATTTCTGTGGTTCCTGGAAGTTCGGTTTGCCCCCATAGTGCATCATGAGGGTCAACTTTGACCCTCTACATCAGTCAGCAGGCACATTGTAGCCAATTAAGCTACACTCCCTCCTGGCGCCACTCCCCCCCCCCCCCTTGTTCACAGTGCACGCAGTGTCCCACCCACCTCCGTGAGCGCACGCAGTGTCACTGTGCCTGTCCGGTACCTGTCTGTGTGTGACAGGTGCACATTGTAATACCCACTGCATATACCTATCTGTTGTTCACTGTGCACCCACCTACGTGAGCGCACAAAGTGTGATATACCACTCTGTGCATACCTGTTAACTGCACCCACCTGAGTGACTGCACATTGTATTAGTCAAGTCTGTGCATACCTTTCACCTCACCCCCCCCCCCCCCCCCCCCCCAATATGGATAAGACAAAAGGCAAAGGCAGGTCTGTTCGAGGTCGCGCTGTCGTGATTTCGTGTGGCCCTCGACCAAAGTACAGTGTTCAGAAGAAGGCACGTGCCATCAACCCCCAATATTGTCAGGATGTAGTTGACTATTTAACACAGAACACCTCCTCTTTCTCAGCTTCCGCACGGAAGCGTGACCTATCTTCCTCCTCCTGCTCTGATTCTGGCACCCCACTTAACACTCTCGGCCGCCACCACCAAAGTGCCATCACCCCAGGGCTCAGCGGTGTGGAAATTTTTGTGTGTGTCTGCCTCAGATGAGAGCAATGCCATCTGTACTCTCTGCCAACGATAATTGAGCCGTGGAAAGACCAAGACCCGTTTAGGGACAACTACCTTACTAAGGCACATGATTACAAAGCACAAACTGCAATGGGATGAGCACCTGAGGAAAAGCAGCACACAAAAGCAAAGCCACACACCGCAGTGGAAGATACCAGGCCGCAATTTTTTTCTCAAAGGCGGTACCTAAACTGTACCGTGATGTTGAAAGGCAAGTGGTGACATCTCTGGCACACAGCGTTGGGTCAAGGGTCCATCTGACCACGGATGCCTGGTCTGCAAAGCACGCTCAGGCCTGCCCGAAGACTAAGTCAGTCCCCACACACAGCATCTCTGCCTGCACGCCATGTGACTGCCTGCCCCAAGACTAAGTCGCTCCCCACACAGCATCTTTACCTGCAGGCCGCTTGACTGCATTCTCCGCCACCACCAACAGGGTCCACCAGGACTCCAGGCGGCTTCCTGCATTTACGGCCGCTATAATAATTTTTCTAGTGCGTGTACATGCCTGCCTAATTTTTCTGGCTGCACTGCAGCTGCAAAAACAAAAGACATGTACATGTGCCAATCCCCCTTCATGATCATTACCTTGCCCCGGTGAAGGGGCTTGCGTATCACAATGAAGCAATGACTGACGGCTATATGAGTGTCTCGTTGCTTCATTGTGGACAGACCAAATTCGATCAGCTGGACAGTCACTGTTCTGTCATTCAGCTACCTCAGCCCGGCGACCATATGGGCTGGAAAGCCACCATCACCTGCACTCTCGTCATGGTGTGCACCAGTCCAGCATGGCCGTCACTACACAAACAGCTGTTTGCGGTTCGATACACAGTGAGTTTGGTGTGTCAGTGTGAAGCAGAACTCTAATTACACTCCCTGATTGATGTATACACATGCAAGATGTTTTAAAGCACTTTAGGCCTGCAATTTAGCATTCAATGTGATTTCTGCCCTTAAAACGCTGCCCCCCCCCCCACAGGTGTTAGACCCCTTGAAACATATTTTCCATCACTTTTCTGGCTAGCATAAGTGTTTCTAGTTTTCAAAGTTCGGCTTAACCACTTCAGGACCAAGCCAATTTTCACAATTCTGCTATGCCTTTGCTTAAAGCGGAAGTGACGATAGTTGTAAAGCAAACAGTTTCACTTACCTGGGGCTTCTGCAAGCCCCCAGCAGCCGTCCTGTCCCGCGGCAGTCCTCCACGATCCTCCATTCTCCCGCCGCCAGCTGCTTTCGGTTTCACTGCCGGGCCACGCGCATCCTTCTTTGTGTTGCAGTCCACAATATTGCTATTGCAGATGGGAACACGTAAAAAGGATATACTGAGGAACTAAACGGAGCTTTGGCTGGAGAACGGAGGATTGGGGAGGACCTGCGTGGGCACAGGTCAGCTGCCAGGGACTTGCAGAAGCCCCAAGTAAGTGAAGCTGTTAGTTTTAGTAATATCTTCAGTTCCGATTTGTTGATAGATCTTGGGCAATTTCTAGTCTACCCAAACATATTTAGTCTTGTTTTTTTCATGACAAATGGGGCTTTCTTTTGATATCATTTAAGTATAGTAAATCTGGAATTTGCTTGTGTTTTTAAGAGATAAGCTTAAAAAAATGAAAAAAACAAACTGAATTTTCTGAATTTTTTTAACCAAAAATATTTATCTCAAATTGTAGCAGTAAATCTTTCTAAAACAGATTGATCCATAAGTTTTCTATACAGAGATGTCAAAATTATGTAGATTTAAGGGGCCCATACACTCTGCCGGTTTTCTGGCCGACCGATCGATCCAAATCAATTGATCGATTGCAAATCGGTTGGCCAATCGACCTATCGATGGCCGATTTCGATCGATTTCGATGGTTTTCCATCGAACTGGCAGGGTGGAAAATCTAGGTCGATCTGATGAGCTTGCTTATCATTTTGCATTGGCCTTAATGGAAATATGATGGCAAAAAAATGCAATCAGATCGAATTTCAATAGATTTTAAACTGAAATCTATTGGAATTCTATCCTGGAAAAAAATGTTCTAAAAACGCATCAGATAGATCATCAGATGCATTTCTTATCTATCTGCTGCCAATCTGACGAGTGTATGGGCACCTTTATTGTTTAAGTACACTGCAGGGGCACAAAACAGAGGTGGAAATTAGGATTTTAAAGAGAACCCGAAGTGGGTTTGAAGAATATTATCTGCATACAGAGGCTGGATCTGCCTATACAGCCCAGCCTCTGTTGCTATCCCAAACCCCCCTAAGGTCCCCCTGCACTCTGCAATCCCTCATAAATCACAGCCACGCTGCTGACAAACAGCTTGTCAGAGCTGGCTGTGTTTATCTCTATCGTGTCAGTCTGCTGCTCTCCCCGCCTCCTGCAGAACTCCGGTCCCCGCCTGCATCCCTTCCCTCCCTGCTGATTGGAGGGAAGGGACGGGGGCCGGGACCGGAGCTATGCAGGAGGCGGGGGAGCAGCTGAGACTTACACTACTGATGTAAACACAGCCTCACAGCACGGCTCTGATTTATGAGGTATTGCAGAGTGCAGAGGGACCTTAAAAAAAAAAAAAAATCTACAATGTCAGAAACATTCATAGACAGGACATAGATATTAATATGCTTGGTCCTGTGGTTAAAGCCTG
The DNA here is from genome assembly GCF_040937935.1 of Hyperolius riggenbachi. Classification (NCBI taxonomy): domain Eukaryota; kingdom Metazoa; phylum Chordata; class Amphibia; order Anura; family Hyperoliidae; genus Hyperolius; species Hyperolius riggenbachi. The sequence continues at coordinate 47,618,388 of NC_090647.1, forward strand.
TATGGATAGTTGCACAACTGCAGACCACACATTGGAGTTTCAACTGTAATTCTTATAATGTATTCTTATTGATGTAATGGCTTTGGTTCACCATGTTCTATTTTGGGTTTTGTTGGGCTGAGAAGTAGCACAGTGGCGTATTAGTTAGTACTCTAGCTTGCAGCGCTGGGTCCCCAGTTCAAACCGCAGCCAGGTCAACATCCGCAAGGAGTTTGTATGTTCTCCCTGTGTCTGTGTGGGTTTCCTCCGGGCACTCTGGTTTCCTCACACATCCCCAAAACGTGATAGTGGAATATTGGTAAAATGTCTGTTGTGCTTTCTCTTACACTAAACCCCTATCCCTGCAGGTAGTGGGGGGGGGGGGGCTTGGGGGACCATCCACATATATACCACTGTTGCATACATACCGATGAGTTCCCACGCCCTCTCGACTGCAAAAAAAATGTATGTGGGGCAGCACGGCAGTGTAGTGGTTAGTGGACTCGCCTTGCAGCGCTGGGTCCCCGGTTGGAATCCCAGCCAGGTCAACACCTGCAAGGAGTTTGTATGCTCTCCCCGTGTCTGTGTGGGTTTCCTCCGGACACTCCGATTTCCTCCCACACCCCAAAAACATGCAGATAAATTAATTGGCTTCCCCCTAAATTGGCTTTAGATTATCATACATACATACATACATACATAGACATATGACTATGGTAGGTATTAGGTTGTGAGCCCCACTGAGAGACTATTAAGACTATATACTCTGTACAGCGCTGCAGAAGATGTCAGCGCTATACATATACTAAGTAATAATAATACACTTGATTCTGAAACCAGCTGAAGTTTGGCTGGTCTTTTCAGGATCAGAATTTTGGATCTTTCTCCTCTGAAAACCCAATCCGTCTGGATTCTTTGTGCGTAAGCATGTGAGTACATTAGGTAACCAATGGGTCTTGTGCCCGCAGGTGTTACTCTGTAGCGTTTATGGGATAGTCTGCTGCAGGTGGCAGGTCAGCCGTTGGTCCTTTATTTCCAGTGTACTATCTGTAGGGTAAGGTTTCAAGTCCATGGCTGGCGTTAGACTTTGCACAGTATAGAGAAGCATGCTCCTCTCCTCAGTGCTGAGGCTGGATAGGATTGCATCACAGGAAGCTCATGCTATGTAGTGTGTGGCTATTAGCCGGCATTATGACAGTGATGGAATTGGCAGAGTTGTGCAATGTTGTAGCTGCTCTGTGCCCCAGACTTTGGAACCTCTTGTGAAAGAAACACAAATAGGATCTAAAGCTAAAGGAATGTTTGGCTGTACTTGCTGCATGTTGGTGGGAAACTAGGCTGGCAGGAATTGCTGTCTGCATATGGATTAATCTTTCTTCCTCTGAACTATTGAGCCCAGGCCAGTTCTACCCAACACTCATTCACAGTGAGGGCCTGTTTCCACTACACGGAGATTCTGGATGCAGAAAACTGACTCCAATTAATGCCTATGGGCCTGTTTCCACCAAATGCATTTTTTTTAATGCAGATTTCCCATAGGCATTCATTGGAGTCAGTTTTCTGCATCCAGAATCCGCGTGTAGTGGAAGTAAGCCCTGAAGCAAATTTTCGAGCTGTGATATTTTAGTCCTAGTTATTTAGAGTGTACCCAAGACTGGGAGGCAGAGAAGAATGATTACATACCCGGGGCTTCCTCAGGCTCCCTCCAGGCTGATCGCTCCCACGCTGTCATTTTCTACCGCTTGGGTCGTCTGGAACGTGGCCCTGGAAATCCTCCAGTCAGGCTGCTCAGGCTCCTCTGTTGCGTTCTACTGCGTAGTGCGCAGAATGCTCCTGGAGAACGGGGTATGCGGCCAGGCCACACATGCGCAGAACAACTCAGACTGAAGGTCTTTCTGGGCAGGTTCTAGGCGATCAAGGTGATGGAAGAGGACGCAGATCTGCGTTGCCGGCTAACTAATCAGGAAGCAGCCGCTCGCGCGAGCGGCTGCTTCCTGTCAATTCACGGCGGGGGGCTCCGTGAATAGCCTGCGGGCCGCTGATCGCGGCTCGCAGGCTAAATGTAAACACAAGCGGAAATAATCCGCTTTGTTTACATTTGTACAACGCTGCTAACCGTAGCAGCGTTGTACCATATCAGCGATCCCCGGCCATTCAGCGGCCGGGGATCGCTGTCACATGACAGGCAGGAGCCTGTTAGAGGCTGCACAGGACAGATCCGTTCCTGTGCAGCCTCCGATCTCCGGGGCAGGGAGGGAGGAGAGGAAAAGGGGGAATCCTGCGGTGGAGGGGGCTTTGAGGTGCCCCCCCCCCCCCCGCCAGCCACACGCAGGCAGGAGCGATCAGACCCCCAGCACATCATCCCCCTAGTGGGGAAAAAAGGGGGGGCGATCTGGTCGCTCTGCCTGTTGTTTGATCTGTGCTGGGGGCTATAGAGCCCACCCAGCACAGATCTTCTAAAACAGTGCTGGTACTTAAGGGGGGGGGGGGGGGGGTAAAGGCTGGGTCCTCAAGTGGTTAAGGTTCTACAGCTAAAGTTAAAGCAAAGATGTAGCGTAAAAAAAAATAAAAAAAAATACTGATACTTACCTATGGGGAGGGAAGGCACTGGATCTTATTGAGCCTTCCCTGTCCCCTCATTTGAGCGCTGTCTCCAAGCAAAGTTACTCTACCGTTGGGTGCCCTTGGAAGGCTTCATGAGGCCAAGTGCTCCTGAAGACGGACGGCTCCATACTGCGCATGCGTGGACGTGCACCAGTGCTTCCGAGGGTGCGCAGATGCTTGTTCTCCTACAGTAGTGTTGCTGCAAGCTTTCGGGAGGACACTTTAACGGCAAGGTGAAGTAAGATTTAGAAGTTTCTGGGAAGGTCTTTTCTATATGTGCCCCCGCACTGCATGGCTTGCAATTACGGTGCAATTACGGTTTCTGTTTATTGACCTGAGGAAGCGGACTGTGTACCGTAAAAACGCGTTGTCCACAGTTTAACCTCTTAATTTTAATGAAGACTCCTTTTTCCACCTAATGTGAGTCTTCTGATGAGGTAAGATACCTCTTTATTTATTTTGCATTTCCTATATTGGTTCTTTGACAAGTTCTAAGGGCGCCTCCACCAATTTGCTTCTGTAAGATTTAGAAGAGACTAGAGGATCAGTATCATTGGAAAAGCTGACAGGTTTGCTTATTACAAGTTCTCTGTACCAGAGCCGTAATCGCTACTGCAGTAAAAGTAGTTCTGTTGCTGATGGTGACAAGAGGAAGTCATTATGCCATGATCTTTCAAGCCCCTCCTATAAGGGAAGCTTAGGCCTCATTCACACTGTGGTGGTTTCGGCCGGCGATCAGCAAAGCGATGCAGCACATGTTATCCTAAGGGATTGCGCACACTGCAGTGATGGCAATTTCCACCGATCGCCAATTCGCTGCGTGCAGACATTTCCAGGTGATTTCTTTGCTGATTCTCATTTACTGGAACGAGAATAGCAAAACGCAATTGCGGTAAAATTGCTAAAAAATCTCGGTGCACATAAACACAATCGCTGGGTGATTGCGATCATGTTTTGTGGTTTGCATGGAGTGCCTTATGCCAGGTACACACAAGGAGATCCTCTGTCAGATTTACAGCCAGATCAATTATTTCTAACTTGTCCAATCTCATTTCCGATCGTTTTTTTATTTATTTTTTTCCCTTCCTTCCTTCCTTTCACTTCTATGGAAAATCGATCTGAAATCGGATCGGACCTGTTGGAAATAATCGATCTGACAGAAAATCTGATTGTGTGTACCTGGCATAACTCTCTGTTCCACTTTCTATCTGCTCCAGTCTCTGGAACTGCTGTAAATGTAAACTAAATGTCTATAGGGAGAGTTTCATATGGAAGATGTGTGTTCAGCCCTTCAGCAGCACAGAGTGAGCTAGGCCTGTTGCTGGGCTTTGTTAGCAGGACTGTTGCTAGGCCTGTTGCTAGGGGTGAAATCAGGCCATAGAAGCGTATATGTACTCAGTGACTGTGAGATGCTTGAACAAGGTCTCTAGCAGTGCTGGAAGTTCTGGATGAGGCAGTTCTGTATTGGACGTGCTCTACCCATGACTGTTCTGCAGTGTGTTTTTGCCTTTAGGATTGTTGCTAAGGGTGAATTCAGACAATAGGTGTGTAGTGTACGTGGTGTCTGTAGCAATGCTGGAAGTTCTGGGTGAGGCAGTTCTGTCAGTAGAAGTATTGAATGTACTCTACCCATGCCTGTTCTGCAGCGCGTTCTTGCCTTCAGGCCCTCACATTCCTTAGTGCGCTCAGTCATACTTAGGGGCAGACTTACAAAACCACTGTATTGACAACGGTAATATAACCAGTGATATCCCTGCAGCTCACTGTGCACCGACCCTGGTGTTTGTCAACACAGTAAGTGAAAGTACAGCAGAAAGACATGGAGGCATTCAAGCAACAATATGACAGCGCCATCCTGGAGATCAGGTGATCCTGAAGACTTGCGACTGTGAACCATACAGTACATTAAGGGCTCATTCTCACTGGGGCAGTTCCCGCTAATAGCAGAATCGCCGGCTAGCTCAGTACTCGCTATATGGCAGTGATCTAACTGCCATAATTGCCGCCGATTGCAAGCAATTCGCGATTAGCGGCAATCGCAAAACGCGCTACATACAGCATACATGCAGCAATCACAATTAGAATGCTAAAAAAGCATTAATCCCGATCGCTCAAAAATCTCAAGCGTGAAGTGATTATTTTTTTTTTTTACGCATTAAAATCACCCAAGCGAAAAACTAGCGCAAGTGTTTTGCGCTACCAAGTGAGAACGGGCCCTAAAGCTTGATTTACTGCGCACATATGCGGAATGCTGTTGTTCTACCGTAATCTGCTGTGCTGATGTGAATATATACTAGAAATACCATTGCATCGTGTTGCAATTGTCTCCTCTCTGCCAAGCTCTCCATTGACTACCAGTCACCCAAAGGATCCAGTTAAAACTCCTCATCCTATCATATCAGCGGATCTGCTAAAAACAAATCTGCCGACAGACTGTACTAATGTCTAAAGGTGGCCACACACCATGCAATTTTTTAAATATCTGTTCAATTTAAGAATTGCAATCAATTTTTATAACTGATTGTAACATTTCAAAAATATGACCAATGTAAAACACACATTACATTTTTCCCCAATTATGATGAAACTGATTGGCACTCTGAGAAAATTGCTAGGGTGTGTATATTAGTAAATTGGCAATCTGACACACACACAATAAAATCTTTTAAAAAATTGAAGAGAAAAATCTGGCATTCCGGATCGATATAAATCGAAATAAACGGGAAATCGGATAGGCTTTTTCAGTCGCATGAAAAAAAAAGCTTCAGATTTTTTCGGGTTTTATCGAATTGCTGTAAAATCAGATCATTTTATTGTATCGTGTGTGACCACCTTTACTGTCCGCGGAACGTCCGCCCAGTGGGAGGGTCTGACGGACCCGTCGTTTGTTACAATAGTGCTTGTGTACGCACCTATACTTCAATGAAGGTGTCATTGTGCAAAGACAACGAAGCAGTGAAAACTAATTTAGGGCTGGTTCACATGGGCGTTTTTGTGGCGTTTAAGTGGCGTTTCAGACGCGGCGTTTTTTGGGATCTACTGCCGTCCCATTCAAGTGAACGGGAGCATTTAGAGCTGGCTTTTGCAGGCTTTCATGAAAGCCTGGCAGTAGATCCCAGCGTTGTCTAGTCTCGAAAGCAACATGCTGCTTTCAGAGGCGGTAAACGCCAGGAAACAATAGCAGAGACCAGAACTGCTAGCCTTGAACGCTTCCCAAAAGCCTTCAAAAGCTAGCGTCTAAACGCTGGCGTTTGAACGCGGCGCCAAGCGAAAGCTCAGCAGACGCCCGTGTGAACCAGCCCTTACATATAAAATAAAACTGGGATATCTAAAAACTCATTGTTAGGAGACTAAGGATAGATACAATTGTTTTTCTTATCAGTATATTCACCTCGGATGCTCTTCAAAGAGACTCAGAGATGATTTGTGCTAGGTACACACGATGCGTTTTTTTTTTCGATTTCCCATTCGATCGATTTTAGATTTGTTTTTCTGCTCGATTTCCCGCTCTGTTCTCTTATTTTATCAATTTCTGTTCCATTCCATGAGAAATCGACCAGAAAAACAATCGAAAATATCGAACATGGCGTAAATTATCTATCGAGTCATCTATCTAACATAAAATTGTATGGTGTGTACCTAGCATTAGGGGGCCATTCTTTTGCTTACCCGAGGCTTCCACCAGCCTCATAAGCACGGATGCGTCACTTGTTGTCCTCCCGCGTTCCTCCGTTAAGCCGCAATCTTCTCCAGTATTCGGCTCAGTGATGTCAGTGGGGGACCTTCTGCGCATGCGTGGACCTTCTGCGTAAGAACAGAAGACCCCGGCTGACGTCACTGAGTCAGACTGAGCCGAGTAACGGAGGTTGACTGCGGCTGAACGGAGTATTGCTAGAAGGACGGCGAGGGACTCATCCATGCTTATGGGGCTGGAGGAAGCCCCGGGTGAGTTAAAAAACTGGCCCCTTTGTCATCTGAGTCTCAATAATAATAGAGATGAGCTTGGAATGCAAGTTTGTATGCAAATTTCCACAGATTAGATACTGAGATCTTCAAACCCAGTGGTTAATAACTTGTCAGCTAGTTGATAAGCAGTTACTGGGCTAGATTTGCTCCATTTTTTTTAAAATGACATTTGGGGAAGGAGGGGGGGGGGAGGGTGTATTTCAACTTCATCTCTACCAAGGCAATGGTGATCTAAAGTCTGTTTGGGTAGGTGCACAGCTGCAACCAAGCATAGCTCTCCTGCTTGCTTACTTGGAAAGATCACGCTTGACTGCTACGTACACACTTGCGATAACGATCGTTCGCTAGGAACGATAATTGAAAGACAAACTATACGGCACGATAGGAATGCAACGATGGGATGCAGCGATCATCATACACATTTTAACGATCGTCTCGCAGAAAAGAACGATCAGAAGGAAATGTTGCGTACATATTTATATAAAATAAAAAAAAAACCACTGACATGGAGTTACAATATATACAAATATGATTGTTAACTTGAAAACAAAGTTTAATTGAAATGAGCAATGTAACAATCTTTACAGCCGCGCTACAAAGGAAGTACTGAAGCTGGGCAGAATTCAACGCAGGTGCATTGGCCCTTGTAACTATCGTTCTCGGCCGATGTCTGTACACACTATAGTTTTGTAACGATTGTCGGTTGGATATTTCCATCTTCCCGATGACGTTCTTTTGTCGTTCGTGTTAATGATCGTTGGGTAAAGTTTTTTTCCCCGATTGTCGGCGGAACGATCATTAATTAGCTGTTTCAAACGACCATAGTCGCCAGTGTGTACGCAGCATTATACTAATTGACATAATTGCTTGTAGAATTTGCCTTGTTCACTTTTGGGTTTAGCTGAAATCTGATATCTTGTGGAATCCGGGTCACCAGGTGATGTTTCAGCCACCCCGGGACATTTTGGGCGTTTGCCAATAGCTGCATTCTGTTTACTTTCCCAGCCAGGGATTTAGTTACTGCTGCTATATTTTATTTATCAATTCTGAAGCCTTGTGAAGCAAATGACTGGAAAGGCAGATGGGCGCCTGGTCTCCTCAGCAGGGCGCTCGCAGCCACACGCCTCATCGATTGCCCGCGCCGCACGTTGGCAAAGCCTGGGATTCCCAGAGTCAAGCTGGCTACATTGTTGTTGCTTGCTGGAAAGCTTTTGGGCTATATTTAAATGTAGTTGTGCCTTGGGTAGGAAACTGGAGCTCGTTCTTTATCTTTATTTATCAGGAAGGTCTAAGGAGTATACAGACGCCAGAGTTCCGAACATCTGTATAAAGTGTCCTGTGACACGGCATACACTAATCACAATTGTAATTTGATCTCTCCGCTGTGCCAGGTGGCTGCCCCGGCAAAGTGGCTAATCTGTGCCTGCTTCCTTGAAAGCAGGAAGTAGACACACTGCAGATTTATTGCAGGATTTGTTTCAGCTGTGGACCTTCTCCACTAGCAATCACAAACGCCAGCGATTGCAATTTATTTAAATTAAATGTATGCGCTTGCGATTTTTCTTTTTCTTTGTATTATCCCTCTTAAAATCGCTCCAGAAAGCGATTATGATTTGCGAATCGAATCACTATAGTGGAAAATACTCATGATTTCTATGATAAAGTAGCAACCCTTGCAATTTTAAAATCACTAGCAATCTTGCGATTCAGCTGTGAATTGGAAAAAGGCCATAACAAAGAAATGTTTTACTTTAAAGGCCATATCTACCAAGGCAATGGTCTAAAAGATAAGCACGTTGCTTAACTTTTAGGCTGGTTTCACAGTGGGACGTTACAGGCGCACGTTAGAGCAGCCTGTAACGCAGCCCACCGCACAGCAATGAAAATTCAATGGGCTGTTCACAGTGCGGACGTTGCGTCACAGTAACGCTGCGCCATTAAACAACGTACTGCATGCAGTACTTTGGACGCGGCTGAGCCGCGTTAGACTGCTTGCACATGCTCAGTAACGTTGGGGAGGAGCGGAGAGCGGCCAGGCACATGGCTAATTAATATGCACTGCACGTTGTGATGTGCGGTGTTTATTTCCTGGAGCGGCTGCTCTGTGCGGCGATTGGCCGGCGGGACCACGTGATGACGCATGCGTCCAAGAGTACGCATCACGGCATCACGGACGCCAGAGTGAGCTGCACAAAGTGGCTCACTCTGACGTCCAAATCAGGGAGCACCAGGGGTTGCGTTAGGGGCACATTATGCGACTATAACGTCCCCTAAAACGCAACGTCCTGGTGTGAAACCAGCCTAAGAGCAGAGAGGAAAGTACTGAGTTCAGGTCCGCTATAAAGGACACTTGAAGTGAGAGGGATAGGATGCAGTGTTCTCCACAGAATATTTTTCCAGCTGGGTGGCATGAAATAGTAGCCGGGTGGGGCGAAATGAGAATGCAGGGCCAGAGCTTCTCTGTACAACTCTGCTTACAGCATAGGAGGAGGTGAGCCGATGACAGCCGGGTGCTTACCAAAACTAGCCGGGTGGAGCACTCGGCTAAAAGAGCCTGGGGAGAACACTGGGATGTTTAGAATAGAATTCCACATAGCCTAGGCCAGTGATGACTAACCTTGGCACTCCAGCTGGTGGAACTACAAGTCTCATGAGGCATTGCAATACTCTGACAGCTCTAAGCATAACTCAGGGAGGCAGAGGCATGATGGGATTTGTAGTTTTTTCACAGCTGGAGTGCCAAGGTTAGCCATTACTGGCCTAGGTTGTGACATCACTAGGAGGGCAGGGTTACTCACCAATATATAGCTACAGGAACGGTTTCTGATACATAAAACAGGATAATTACTGTAAAAGTTGGAATCCTGAATAATTTACTGCATTTTACTATACGTCACTACAGGGCCTCTTTAATTTGCTTCTAAGGCCTGGAACCCACTAGGGCGCTTTAAATCTCTAGCGGTTTCCCTAAAGGCTCTGCCAATGTAAATAAATGTAACAAATTGCACAGTAGCGATTGCGATTAGCAGGACATGCAGCAATTTTGATAAAATGGAAAACCGAGAGCCCAATATAGTGTAGTATGTCAGAATTGTTTGATTGAATGATAAGGTGAGAACTATTATACTCACAAACATGGGTTACCGTCCAGGTAACCACTACAAAGGCAGGTGAGGAGATAAAGCCTGTCCTCACTCAGGGCTAAGAAGTCGCTCTCTGTAGAGTTGAGAAAAGGGGGTAGCACTCCCCTCCACCAGGAGTGGACGCAAAGTGTTTGTATGTTGAACAGAGGCGCAAGCAGGATAAAAATTCATAAACATTTTAAAAAATGCTTGGAGGAAGTGGTGGGCTTGCCTCCCATAAGCAGACAAGACGTCCTGTTTTTATATAAGTAAACACATTTATTATACGATACCCCAAAAGGAAATGCAACGCGTTTCGCAGGTCAAGCCTGCTTCATCAGGCAAACAAGGGGTTAACAGGAGATCTGTAGTATCAGGAATAGCGCCTCAGTAGAGTAGAGTAGTGAGGCGCTATTCCTGATACTACAGATCTCCTGTTAACCCCTTGTTTGCCTGATGAAGCAGGCTTGACCTGCGAAACGCGTTGCATTTCCTTTTGGGGTATTGTATAATAAATGTGTTTACTTATATAAAAACAGGACGTCTTGTCTGCTTATGGGAGGCAAGCCCACCACTTCCTCCCAAGCAATTTTTAAAATTTTTATGAATTTTTATCCTGCTGGCGCCTCTGTTCAACATACATGCAGCAATTTTGGGAGAGTTTGTGCTTCAATGTAATGTATTGAAGCGCTGGCAAATCACTCATGAATCGCTACACGTAGCGATTTGAGTGCGATTTTAAATTATTGCAAACTGTACAAAAAAAATTGAAAGGACCAATCAGAATTAAAAACGCTAATTGCGAATCGTTATAACAATCGCTGGCAAAAAGCTTACACTTTTTAAAATAGCTGGAAAACACTCATATAATCGCTTACAAAATGCTCATTAAAAATGCTAGCGATTGCGCTAGCGATTTGTAGTGGGTTCCAGGCTTATTTTTGTTTTTTTTTCTCTTCCTTTATAGCGACAACTGCTATTTATTTCATTTGCAAATCATTCATGTAAAATGACAGATGGAAGCAGGATAAAAATTTTAGGGGAACCAATAGTCTTGTTCACGTATACCGAGGAAGGCAGGGCACAGAGTCGCACACTTCCTGTTTCTGGAATGAGATTGAAGATGTGAATTGTGGCTTGTACACATGTCCAACTACGTGCACGACCAACTCCACGACATGACTGACACCGCGCACCAACCAACTAAACTACCAACTCATTTGCATACTGTGTGCGCAATCAAAATGACGGACTGCACAATATCGTCACATTCAAAATAAGCACACGTCATTAAAACAGCGTTGTGCACCTGTGGCTAACTGCACGATATCCGCCCAACAGTCGTGTCAGTTGATCCGCCGGTTGGATCAGGCAAAACCGCCAATCATCTAGGAATTTGTCATCTGTACACAAGCATGATTGTCGTCCAACAAACCAAAATCAGCTGACAATCAGGAGGATTTGTTAGACATGTGTATGAGCCCTTAGACCAGGGGTGTCAAACTCCAATACAAAGTGGGACGAAATTGTACACTGGGACCACAGGCCAACCTTAATCTCTACTGGCCGCCTTTCTCCCTTATAAAGTTACCAGTGGTCTCATGGCCCCCCTTCAGCTCCTTTACAGTTCCCTGGTGCCAAGTGGTCCTCCATCCCCCTATACAGTTCCCTGGTGTCTAGAGGTCCCCACCCTCCCCTTTACAGTACCATAGCGTTTCATTATTTTGCCCATAGTGCCTAGTGTTATAGGGCTTCACCTCCAATATAGCTTCCCCGGTGGCCTAGAGAGGGAAAAACATAATGCAAAGTGGGGAAACCCCATGAGGGCCAGATTTAATGGCTCTGAGGGCCAGATTTGGCCCATGGGCCGGAGTTCGACATGTATGCCGTAGACAGTCTACAGGCCACAGACAACTAACAAGTCCTTCTGCTTGGAAGATCTTTTTTTTGGCTGAGGAAAAGGATCATTTTATCTGGGTTCTTCTTCCCTGTAAAATTTGATCAGATGGAAAAATCTGAATGTTTGATCGTGGTTTGATTTCCCCCCCCCCCCCCCCACCAAGAATATATTACAAAAAAATGTTTTGGAAGAATCAAACGTATTTCTCTAGTCAATAAAATACAAATTGAATCGTGCATGTCCACTTTGGCCTGGTGCACACCAGAGGAGTTTTTCTGAGCGTTTTGAGTTTTTAAATCTGCTACTAATGTTATCCTATGTGTCTGTGCACACTGGAGCAATGAGGTTTTGTAAAAAACCCCATAGCATTACATTGGGAAGAGCTTTTAGAGGTTTCAAAAGCTCTTCCCAATGTAATGCTATGGTTTTTTTTTTTTTACAAAACCTCATTGCTCCAGTGTGCACAGACACATAGGATAACATTAGCAGCAGATTTAAAAACTCAAAACGCTCAGAAAAACTCCTCTGGTGTGCACCAGGCCTTTTACATGGTCTTCTCACATTGTGATTTTCGGCTGTGTTTTTGCATTGTGATCAAGGAGGTAATCCGTGACTGTGGCGAAAATTATTTGAGGCAACGGATCAGCAGGACAGCCAGACAATGTGCATTGTTTAAAGGACAACTGTAACAAGAAGGATATGGAGGCTGCCATATTTATTTCCTTTTAAACTGCCAGTTGCCTGGCTATCCTGCTGATCCTCTGCCTCTAATGCTGGGTAAACACACATGCCCGATTTGCTTCCCCATCGATTTCCGAGCATTTTTCGATCCATTTCCGTTAACTTTAATAGGAAATTGATCGGAAAGCAAATCCGACATGCTGGAAATAATTGATCTGACAGTAAATCGGCCAGAAAATCTCAGTGTGTACCCAGCATAATGCTTTTAGCCACAGACCCTGAACAAGCATGCAGCATATCAGGTGTGACATTGTCAGATGTAACAAGATGCTTGTTTCTGGTGTTACTCAGACACTACTGCAGCCAAATAGACCAGTAGAGCTGCAGGGCAACTGGTTTTGTTTAAAAGGAAATAAATGTCAGCCTCCATATCCAGGATTCAGAACTCTAGTGTATCTAAAGGGAAAGCTTCACAACACTGTTAATATAATGGCAATTTAGGGCCACAGGAATTATTTGTTTTCAATGTTAAGATTTATCTTATTCAGGGAATGGTAAAGCAGAGGTACGAAAACTCTGTGAACTGGACAGTCACTTTAAGGGTTCCCAGGTGTGTTGCACTAACCTTGGGCGGAGCTGAGTCAGGGTGTTCAGTTACAGGGAATGATGGTACAGATACAGGGATCACCCCATCAGCATTTTTACTACATTTGTCATGGGAAAATGGCACAGTAAGAGAATTCATAGTAAAATGTGACTGCTCACCGCCATTAAACCTGTTTTTAATGTAATCTCAATACTGCCACATCTGAGTTCTAAGTTTGAGGCATTTGAACCTAGAGTCCAGAATAAGCAAAACATTTAAACACACCTTTTTACTTTTTAAGTAGTCTTTTGCCCATTTTTCTTTAATGCCGGGCATGGTTCTTCCAGATACTTTGTGTGTTCTGGCCTATGGCACTCCAACTATAGGGTTGAAAACCTCTTGCTTTTACCCATGGCCAGCACTGTACAATACTCTACTGCTCCAACTGTATGGATACCAGGTACCCCTATAGCTGTACTCTGCATGGAGTCCCCTTCCCAGAACAGACTGAAATTCTACACAGCGGTGAGACTTGACTTGCAGGTCTGTGCCTTTATGACATTTGGCTGCATTCTTGGCTTTGAAGCTTAGCTGCTCCATGCAGAACATACAATTCAGCCAGAAGTATACAAATGGGGGGTTAGTTTCCTGTTCCGCTAGCTAGGAAATGAAGGCTGTCTCTGGGAATGTCTTGCTGTTTGTACTGGTTGTTGCTATGCAGCTTCAGTCAACAGTGGATCCTGCACAGCCAGTTCCTTGCTTCCATTCACACGGGATATTTTATTAACAGCTGCAGCGCATGGTTCACTGTTATCTTTTATTTATGGATTTTCTACATCATCAGCAGAATAGCCAGAAGCTAATGTGGGGAGGAGTCTGTCCTCATGGTTGGGGAGGAGTCTGTCCTCATGGTTGGGGAGGAGTCTGTCCTCATGGTTGGGGAGGAGTCTGTCCTCATGGTTGGGGAGGAGTCTGTCCTCATGGTTGGGGAGGAGTCTGTCCTCATGGTTGGGGAGGAGTCTGTCCTCATGGTTGGGGAGGAGTCTGTCCTCATGGTTGGGGAGGAGTCTGTCCTCATGGTTGGGGAGGAGTCTGTCCTCATGGCTGGGGAGGAGTCTCGTGGTGGTTGGGGAGGAATCTGTCCTCATGATGGAGTGGCCTTTATTAGTGTCGAGCTGGCCATACGCTTAGATTTCCAATATTAAAAAAAAAATTAGTTCCTTTCTACAATGCAAAGCTTGGTGTAATTGCCTTCTAAAAACAGAAGGAAATTTGCAATAATTTAGTTATAAGTGAACATTTGTGGTTACCCACAATGCCACTGAATATGCAAATTATCCCTTTTTGCCGTTAAGCCAAGCAAGCATCCAGAACCGCTGGTATATAGTAAGCCTATAGCTTTAAGTTTTACACAGCCATATCAAACCCACATGTAGACAGCCTGTTTCGGACTTTTGGTCCTCATCAGTACATGGCAGGGATTGATAAGGCTGTATGAAATAGGGCTTGGACGAGTACAGCAGAGTAACCAAGCAGCTCAGGGTGACCCAAACTACTAGGAATGTATAGGGGGATAAAAGGAACCAAAAAGCACTCCTCCTCCCCTTTCTACAATGCACATCAGTTTCCAATAGATCTCGCAGGGAATCTATTGAAAATCGATTGAACTGCAGAGTTGCACTGTTGGATGCATTGCAGAGCTATAAGCCATCAATCTGCCAATACTCTTGCCCCGCCCCCGATTGTTTTAAATTTTCCATTCTGTCCAATCGAATCTTTTGAAAATTGATCAAAAATGTATCAATCTGACATTTTGGGGAATCGATTCCCATCTGATTGAACCTGCAAGGAATTGAATGAGAAAAACAATGTGTATGGCCAACTTTAGTGTGCCGGGGCTGCATCATGGTTTTGCTCGGGGGCTGTTAGGCCCCGTTCACATCTGAGCGTTTTGCCCGTGATTTCGGCAAAACACTTTTTAAAGCGCTAGTGCCATATTATCCTATAGGTCCGTTTCCACTTTGACGATTTGCGTTAGTCGCCGGCAAATAATGCAAATTGCCAAACGCAAATTTGTATCCTGCACCATTTACAGGTGATTTCCCGACGACCCCGTTTCAGTGCTATAGAAGCGATAAACGCGATTGCGAAAAAATCGCCAAGTGTGAACGGCGATTTTTTTTTCCCCCACGTCAATCGCCAAAAACCGTCAGAGCAAAACGCTAGCAAAAGCGCCAGCGTTTTGTAAGTGTGAAGGAGCCCTCCTCCCTCTGTGTGGTTGGATTGTGGTATTTGAAAGCACTTTCACAAGGTGTGATAAGCTTCCAGTGGTTGCTTTGTGTGACTCTTGTGGTAACTTCGATGGCTTTGCAAATGATTTCTGTATTCTTGCACTTTTAGTCACATAACAAGGGGTGCAGCGAGAGAAGACATTTTAAAGCGAAATTGTCACCATAAAAATCAAATTTCAACAGCAACTGGTCTGTGTATTAAGTGATAAAGATGCTAAGCCTGCATTCAAAAATTTCAAAACTTTTTCTGCTGTTATGATTTTGAGTTATCACATACTTAAAGGGGCACTACAGCGAAAAACTGTAAAATGTAAAATATGTGCAAACATACAAATAAGAAGTACATTTTTTCCAGCGTAAAATGAGCCATAAATGACTGTTCTCCTATAATGCTATAACTTACTGTAGGCAGTAGAAATCTGACAGAAGCGACAGGTTTTGGACTAGTCCATCTCTTCATAGGGGATTCTCAGCAAGGCTTTTATTCTTTATAAAGATATTCCCTAAAAAAGGATTTAAACAATGATGCTGGCCAGCTTCCCTGCTCGCTACAGTTTTTTGGCAGTTGGACAGAGCAACTTCCATTCACTAAGTGCTTTTGAAAATAAATATATCCCTGAGAATCCCCTATAAAGAGATGGACTAGTCCAAAACCTGTCACTTCTGTCAGATTTCTACTACCTACTGTAAGTGACAGCAACATAGGAGAAAAGTAATTTATGGCTCATTTTACTCTGGAAAAAATGTATTTCTTATTTGTATATGTTTGCACATATTTTAAATTTTACAGTTTTTCGCTGTAGTGCCCCTTTAAGGAGCACTGGCTCTTTAGTAGTCGGTGCCAAAGTATTGCATGCTGGGGTTCTTTTTACCTATAATATATTCCTCCTCTTCCCTTTATTTCCTTGCAAGCTGCTTATCTGAAACCTAATCCCCTACTCACTTGTGTTTACAAGCAAGGCTGAGGCGACTCAGAGATTGGAGGAGACAAGCAAAAAAGTAAAGGGCAGAAATGACATCAGGATTTAGCCTAAACTGTGGGCAAAAGACATGGCCCCCACCAGGAACAGAATTCTCGTCATTTACTATATAACATTCACTGAAATCAAAACATGGACAGTACAATACATGTGTTATGTAAGTAGATCAAGTATTTATCTACTTATATATCTGTTTTTTTTCCCTGGCATAGTATGGCTGATCCTACTGCTTTAAGCTGGACTCACGCGTATCAAAAACCTCTTCATCACACATTAAATGAACGTCGATGGAGATTCGCACTTATGTTCGAAAACTGCAAAATGGGATTAGCATTTTTGCATGCATGGGAAAAAGCGTAATGTTGCAGCATAAATTTGTACATCGCATGAGAGCTCTCGTTCTTTCATTGGCTAAAGAATGCATTCGAAGAAACGCACACCAACTCGAATAGTGTCTGAAAAAATTGCATGCAAAAAATGAATGTTCACGGTTTCTGAATTGAGTCTTGCATTGAGTTTGAACCCTGCCTTATCTGATAGATACAACTTGCATTACCCAGAATACCTTGTGTAGCAGATGAGTGCAAATGGGGGGCTTTTTCTGGATGACCTTCATAGATTGCTGTCGTCGTTGTATTTGGAAATTAGTGTAGATAATTTATAATGGAAAAAGGTTGTGAAAAAACTGTGTAAATTGAAATAACACAACACATAACATTTATAATGCGATTTTCTCCTGGCGCACTCAAAGCACCAGAGCTGCAGCCACTAGGACCCGCTCTATAAGCAGTAGTAGTGTTATGGAGTCTTGCTCAAGGTCTCCTTACTGAATAGCTGCCGGTTTACTGAACAGGAAGGGTCAGGATTCGAACCCAGGTTGCCTGTGCCAGAATAAGGAATTCAGCAGCTTTTGGAGCTGGCTATGTACCCAGTGTCGGGTCAGTTTCTATGCTAAATTGCACCCAGGGTGTTAAAATCTTGCCCCCCCTCCCTGCGTGGAGCCAGGTATAGGTGCCCGCAGTATAGGTTAGCCAGTTCTAGTTGCCCCCTTTATAGTTATCCAGCTATAGGCCCCCCCCCCCCCAGTATAGGTAGCCAGACATAGGTGCCCTCAGTATAGGTTAGCTAGGCAGGTGCCTCCAGTATAGGGTAGCTTGTATAGGTTAAATAGGTAGGTGCCTCCAGTATAGATTAGATAGGTAGGTGCCCGGGGTATAGGTTAGATGGGTAGGTGCCCGGGGTATAGGTTAGATGGGTAGGTGCCTCCAGTATAGGTTAGATAGGTAGGTGGCCTGAGTATAGGTTAGATAGGTAGGTGCCTCCAGTATAGGTTAGATAGGTAGGTGCCTCCAGTATAGGCACAGCGGTAGAGGTAGCGTAGTTACAACTCGCCTTCCTTCCGCGATCTCTGCAGCCTCTATCTCATTCCTGTCCCAGCCGTCTGTCGCAATGGTGTGACTTGCGATCAAGTCACCACAGGGGGCGCTGTTTCCAACACGACGGACGCCTGGGAGAGGAAGGAGGTGCAGGCTGCGGGGGATTGTGGTAGCTACACTATGCCCCCCCTTCTCCTGCCGCTCAATCTGGCGCCCCGGGTGATTGCACTATTTGCACGCCCATAGAAACGGGGCTGCCCAGATTTTGTATTTGTTGTCTTTAATTTACAGTCTGTCATCTTTATTACACTGTATGTTTTATTGCCACTTCAGGTAGATTGTAAATGAGCAGTTTGTACTTAGATCTGCTGGGCATTATGCAGGCTGCTGCAGTTCCCTGTAGCCGTCACTCTGTAGCCTCCGCTAGACTTTCCCTGTGTGTGTACATATTCCCCATGTAAGCAGATGCTTTCCTACTGCTAATATTGGAATTTTGGCAGCTGCTGTTTCCGTCGAAGAGGACTTAGGCTGAGATTTGGCAAACCTTGCTTGTGTTTACTAAAAATGAGTGAGGAAGCCGAGCGAAATGGAGGATTGAAATTAATGGAGAATGTTCTGTTAATAAAACAGTTGCTACGGTTGCTACTGTGGTTTTGTTTTTTCTTCTACTTGATCAGTGCTGGAGATTGTCTCGCTGTTTAAGCCTTATAATCATATATGAGGCCTGTTGCCTGGCAGGAATTGGGACTCTATCCTTCCTGTGACGTTTCAGGGCCAACAATCTATAGATGCACTGCTAGCCTTAAGGCTAGTGACAGGTTATGTTGCCAAGCAGGGGGAGGAGGGCAGATGGAGCTGCTTGGACGTAACATCACGTGACGGAGTGGGTGGGGAGAACATTGCTCATCTCTGAATCCATCTGCCTGGCCATTCGCTAGCCAAAGCATTGTGTGCTGTACACTCACTAGATCACCGCCAGGGGTGGTTGTAATCTGTCACCTTGGCTGAGTTATATCGAACATCTGCATGAGACTGTGACTGTGTGCTGCTCTTGTGACCGGAGCTACATTTTGCACTCAGTGCACCATGCTCAAAATTCAAATACTCAGCAAATCTAGCTGCTAACAGCTTCAACGGTATATGATGATTTCTTCCTGTGATAAAATGAGGGCAGACATGTTCTGTTTTTCATCATTACACACAGGCAAGCTCCTAGCATCTCCAGCCCTTAGCCTGTGAAAACTTCACTCCCCTCTCCTCCTCCCCTCTGCCTCTGAATTCTAGTAACCTCCTCCTGCCCAGACTGAGCTCCCATAAGCCCTTGCTACTAAGGCTCAGAGTGCCAAGGCACTCTGGAGAAGCTGTGGTTGAGGCTTGTTTAGTTTATAGGGAATTAGAGTATTGAAAAAAAGTATTTGGCTTGAGGAATGCCCTATAAACTATAGGAAAGGGACTCAACTATGCAATGAGTAAAAGTGGTTATGAGGACCTGGGGCGGGGTTGAGGAGAGGTTTATCCAGCATGAACCTAACTTTGTGCTTAGCTTACCTTAGATTGCTTTGCCTCTGGTATTATGTATGTCCGCCTGCCCCAGACACGCCCCCTCCTGTCCAGTCCCGCTGGGATTGGCTGAGACAATTAGCGCGCACGTATGGTGAGGTGCCACACGCCAACAGCTTGTACAGTACTTTAATAGTGTTTAGCAGATTTAAAATGGACCTGAACTCTTGCACAGGACAGTTGGTAAACAGAGAAATGCACCCTGTATGTATTTAGAGAGTTTAGCATGTCCCCCCTTATCTGTGACTAAGCACAAGGAGTAGTTTGATCCCTCAGCTGTGTCGGCTGCCTGCCAGGGCAGAGAGCTAATTAGTAAGCACAGGATGTTAATGTCTGCTTCCATGAAAGCAGGAAGTAGACGATGCAGATTTATTGCAGGATTTGTATCAGATGTAGCTGATAATTTTTCTTTAAAGGTTATTATGCTGCTGCTTATCTTTTAGAGCAGAGAGGAAGTTCTGAGTTCAGGTCCGCTTTAAAAAGTTCCCTAAATATTGCATATACAGTATAATCGTCAGAATCGTATTTCTGCAGAGCGCAGGCACACATGCTCTTCCCTGGGCAGATCTGACGGGTAGGAGACCTCGGCCTCACAGTGTCCTTACTCAGAGGAAAAGAGCAGCTGTCAGCTGGGAAAGTGTAACCGGTGCTTTATAAGAATTCCCCCATACTAAATATATCTCCTTATTCTGATCTTATTGGATAAAGCTCTTTTGTGCATGAATGGGATCTATTCTGCACACCTGCACACTGACCTCCTCCTGCAGAGCGAATACACTGAGGGTCATTGCCCTCATGCATGGCCTGTTATCAATAAGTGATTGTCTACCACTAATGATGTATGCATCTGCTGTGCGCTGGTGTGACTGGCACCTCTGTGCTTCATTGCTTCACTTTGAAATCTGTCTCCTTTGATGCTGATTTACAGAGTCCCTTGAAAACCTGCTATGTGAGGACTTACTGTGCAAGCCTCAGAGCTTGCTGCATGATGCGGAAGCCATCAGTGAATGATTCTGGGGAGAGAGATGTAACTTCCCACCGATAAAGTAGAACCCCAACTAACCTTTGTCCCTCGAAAGCATGAGTGTATTTATACGGAAGCCTTGTACAAACGCTAGCTGAAACTTGGCCAAGACAGCTGATAACGGCCACCTAAACCGAGAATTGAGCGCAGGGGCGTAACTATCATGCTCGCAAGGACTGCGGGTGGGTCCCTGGGGGGGAGGCCCGGCGGCTCTTGGGCCCGCCCAGGGCTAATTTTAGGGGCGCAGTGCAAGATGGGGGAGCAGCGGGTGCACACAGCTGTGGGATGGTTAGCAGAAGTAGAGTCAGTGACATTGGAGACAGAGAAGACCAGAGCTCCGTCGCGAGGAACCCGGAAGAGGAGAGTCCTGTGTCCTGTGTTCCCTGTCTGGCCGCTGCTGTAATTTTTGACGGGGAGAGCGCTGAAAGGGGACCCGAGGTAAGGGAGGAGGGAGTCTGGAGCGCCCTTTCTGCAGATGTGTGCCCCCTGCTCCCCCTTATGTGCGATCCTAGAGGCACCTATAGTTGGCTACCTATGCTAGGGGCATCTATGCCTGGTTAATGTATACTAGGGGCACCTATGCCTGGTTATCCTATACTAGGGGGAACCTATACCTGACTAGCCTATACTGGGGGCACCTATAAACCTATGCTGAAGGCACCTATACTTGGCTACCTATGCTGGGGCCTAGGGGCATCTATACCTGGCTCCCTATAATGTACGTTTTTTTTGGTGTAGTGTTTTTTTTTGTTTGTGTTTTTTTTATATATCCTGCCTTTCCAATTGCTTGTTTTCTTTTTTTTTTCTTTTTCTTTTTTTTCCTTTTGGGGATAGGGGGGGGGGGGGGGGATCCAAAGTTTTGGCACCCAGTGATTTCTAGTTGCACCCCTGTTCCAACATATATATTTAACCCCTGCTGCCCACGGAGGTTTTGGCCAGCGACCAGCCTTGAAGATGGATTCGTCTGAGCTCTGGCCACAAGCATTGCTCTCCTCACTCAGCCCTCCTACCACGTGATGTCACTCCCATGCCATTCTGTGGGCCCTCCTGCCCCCTGCATGGCAACAGACACGATGCTGGCCTGCAGGCTAGAAACTCATCCATACAGAGTCAGCCATGCAATGTCACTTGAGAGACCGGGTCCCAAGCCCTCCCGGGGAACATTCCTCTCCGTCCTAGGGTATAATGCTGAAAATGACTTGTCACCTGTGGGAATCCCCACACCGGGCACCCAAATCTGTACCCCACATCCATCGCACAAGTCTGATTGTTAGCCGGTTGGTCTTTTTTTTTTTGGTGCTATATTCAGTTAGTTGCAAGATGTGCCGGATGGATAAACCGTTGAATCAATCTTTATCTAACAGAAGGTGACACTATTGTAAGAGGTGCTAATCCATCTGATGAATCATTCTCATTCTCATCCAAGTTCGGCATATTGACTTTCCAATTAGAGATCCCTGCCAGAGGTCGGTAAGCTGTTGTAAAAAGTAAACCCCAGGCGGCCAGGAAAAGCAAAGTCAGGTACAGCAAAGTCCCAAGTATCAGGCGGATTGCCTGATACTGGATACATGTGCTTGCTGGTTGCTTGAACCGGCACTAAAAAGAACACTTAAGGTCCGTACACACGCCGGACTTTAGGCAACGACGCCGTATCAGTCTGACGACAGAGCGTACACACGCCGGACTGTCGCTGGCACGCCCACCCAGCGGGAGGCAACGACGGACCCGTCGTTGCCTAAAGTCCGGCGTGTGTACGGACCTTAACAGTGTTCTCCCCAGGCTCTTTTATCCACCCAGCTAGTTTTGGTGAGCACCCGGCTGTTATCAGCTCACCTCCTCCTCTGCGGTAAGCAGAGACGCACCGGCCCTACATTCTCTCATCTTGCCCCACCCGGCTACTTTTTCATGCCATCCGGCTGGAAATTTTTTGGGGGGAGAACACTAACCTCTCCCCGGAGCAGCAGCAACAACCTACTGATCCTGCTATGTCATCTACCGAGCATCCTGCAGCCCCCAGCGACTTTCCGGTGTCCTCCGTGTACGGCTCCTGGTGTGTAGTCTGACCTGCATCGGATCACGTGATACGCCGGGAGCCGTGTTCCCTGGGGGCTGCAGAATGCTCGGTAAATGACCTATGAGGATCAGTAGGTTGTTGCTGCTCTGATAATCCCCCAAAGTTCTGTCCTCTTTATTCCTCTCCAGGGTTCTCCACAGGCCCTTTTAGGCGGGTGCTCCACCCGGCTAATTTTGGTGAGTAGCGGCTGTCAACGGCTCTCCTCTTCCTCCTCCTATGCTGTAACCAGAGTCGTGCCAGCCCTTCATTCCCCCATCCCGCCCCACCTGGCTTCTTTTTCACGCCACTCGGCTGGAAAAAAATTCTGGGAGAACACTGCTCTCAGGCATGCCGGTTAGTTGGGACTTCCAGAATCCTGAGTTCCGGGTAACGTGGACTCTGCAGTATTTGGCTCGGTAGAAGGAAGCCTCTAGATAGACTTTCCTTCTTGCCACCTGTTTCCCCATACAGACCCTCTGAACCAGGGCTGTGGAGTTGGAGTCGATGAGTCGGAGCAATTTTGGGTACCTGGAATCAGTCGATGGTTTCATAGACTAAGTCGGAGTCAAGGAGTCTGAGTTGGAGCCATTTTGGGTATCTGTAGTCGGAGGTTTCATAAACTTAGGAGTCGGAGTTGGATGATTTTTGTACAGACTCCACAGCCCTGTTCTGAACACATCCGACAAGAGAAGGTTTACAAGCAGCTCCGTGCTCCCGCGCAGGCACAGTTCGGCCGGGCATGTGCACACAGAGGAGTGCAGCTGCAAACTGTCAGAGGGTGCTGGGCAGTGGCGATGGTCCCGCGGTGGACCTGGGAAGCTTCTTGGACATCTTGCAGTCCTTGTAAGTGAGGCTGACCTGGAATATTCCACAGAGACGTTATGGAGGGATTCCAGAATACATACGCTTAATTAGTGTCCATAGTTAATGTTTGATTAGTGTACTCTGTGTGTGCTGAGCGCTGGTAAGCAGTGCAGGCGCATAGTTTATAAGGAGCAGGCAGTAGTGATACATTACAGATATAATTATGCAAAAGGGATCATCCGCATTGGCTGCAGCTAGTTGGCTAGCTTTGTAGCTGTGTGCTGTTAACATGTTATGGCCAAAACCATTCACAGCCGCGGCCTCCTGCTTGGGGCGCACCGTTGTCCTTCCAACCTCTCGGGCATTTGTGATCGTGTTTGCAGTTGTTTTTCACTCGCGATTTTTCAGATTGCGGTAAAATACTGGCTACTGGCTTAATCGAAACATGTTCGCCGTGAAAAAAAAACACACACATACAAAATGTGAAAAGAATCTGTAATTTCCCATCCAGGTCATTGACTTCAATAGCCGGTGGCCAGTGAGGCAGTGCGTGTTTTGCCGCATCTAGTTAAAAGGACACTACAGCGAAAAACTGTAACATTTAAAATACAATGCAAACGTATACAAATAAGTACGTACATTTTTTCCAGAGTAAAATGAGCTATAAATTACTTTTCTCCTATGTTGCTGTCACTCACGGTAGTAGAAATATGACAGAAGCGACAGGCTTTGGACTAGTCCATCTCTTTATAGGGGTTTCTCAGGGATATATTTATTTTCAAAAGCACTTAGTGAATGGCAGTTGCTCTGTCCAACTGCCAAAAAACTGTGTAGTGAGTAGGGAAGCTGGCCAGCATCCTTTTTTAAATCCTTTCAGTGTTCTCCCCAGAATTTTTTTCCAGCTGGGTGGCATGAAATAGTAGCCGGGTG
Organism: Hyperolius riggenbachi; assembly: GCF_040937935.1. Classification (NCBI taxonomy): domain Eukaryota; kingdom Metazoa; phylum Chordata; class Amphibia; order Anura; family Hyperoliidae; genus Hyperolius; species Hyperolius riggenbachi. Next base: position 47,642,244 of record NC_090647.1, read on the forward strand.
GCATGTAAAAGTAGCCAGGTGGGTAGAGATGAAAATGCGGGGCAACTATGCTTACAGAATAGGAGGAAGTGAGCTGATGACAGCCGGGTGGTCGCCAAATCTAGCCGGGTGGAGCACCCGGCTAAAAGAGCCTGGGGAGAACACTGCCTTTTTTCAGGAATATCTTTATAAAGAAGAAAAGCCTTGCTGAGAATTCCCTATGTACAGATGGACTAGTCCAAAACCTGTCACTTCTGTCTGATTTCTACAACCTACTGTAAGTGACAGCATTATAGGAAAAAAGTAATTTATGGCTCATTTTACTCTGGGAAAAAATGTACTTCTTATTTGTATATGCTTGCACATATTTTACATTTTACAGTTTTTTTGCTGTAGTGCCCCTTTAAATACGCTTGAATCTGAGTGTGCTCCTAATAAGGAGGTCAGTTAGATGCAAATCATGTCGAGTTGATGCAGCATTCTGCAAATTTTGTATGCAAATTCATGCAGCTTCAAAATGAACCAATCAAATCCTGCTGTGGTAAAATTCAACTGGTCCATTTTCAAGCTGCATTCATTTGTATACAACATTTGCGTAATCCTTTTTTTTTTTTTTTATACAACTTTATTTAACCTACCAGGTGTCAGACTTCCATCCGTAGCCCCGCCCCCTAAATGAAGAGGTCATAGGTGCTTCTCCTTGATCAATCAGAGAAACGCCTGTGACCTTTATAGGCTTTTAATAAAGCCTATAAACAAACAAACAAACACAGCATTTATATCGCGCTTTTCTCCTGGCGGACTCAAAGCGCCAGAGCTGCAGCCACAAGGACGCGCTCTATAGGCAGTAGCAGTGTTAGGGAGTCTTGCCCAAGGTCTCCTACTAAATAGGTGCTGGTTTACTGAACAGGCAAAGCCGAGATTCGAACCCAGGTCTCCTGTATCAGAGGCAGAGCCTTTAACCATTACACCATCCAGCCACCATAAAGACACTAATTATTCTGACAGTGTTGCGCCTACGCCTTATGGCGGCACAAACAGTAACTGCGGTATTATCTGTACTGTACATGAGTGATCGCCAGGAGAGGTTACATACATCATCATACAGCGGCCCTTTGCTATAAGCTGGTTAATAATTGAGCAGCGTCACCACTCTCTGTCCTGTATGTATGTGCGTAGGGGAGGGAGCTGACTGCACCTCTCAGCAGTCCCGTATATTAGATTACATATAAGAGCAGCAGCTGGCTGTCATCTCCTGAATTGTACAGCCCATTATGTAGGAAACACCTGTGGGAGATGCCTCCAGTGCAAGGATTCATCCTGGGCAGAGGATGCTACTCGGAATGGAGTTAAACCGATTCTCTACATGGAGCTAACCTGCGGCACTAGGGGTTCCTAAGGAATTTCCTGCAGCAGAATACCCCTCCTGCCTCCCCCCGCCGCCCTCCCACTCTGTCCATTGTGCTGTAACTGTATGAACGATAAAGCTTCGGATGACAAAATGTGAAAATGTGCATCAAGCTAAAAGAGGAACTGTAGTGAAAATAACAATGAATAAAATGTGCTTATTGTTCACAATATTCATTGATAGATTTTGTCAGTGTTTGGGCCATTGTAAAATCTTTCCTGTCCCTGATATACATTCAGAAATGTATCACTGGTGGGTGACATCTTCAGTCCTGCCAGGTGATCTGTACGGAATGTAAAGAGAAACTCCGACCAAGAATTGAACTTTATCCCAATCAGTAGCTAATACCCCCTTTTACATGAGAAATCTATTCCTTTTCACAAACAGACCATCAGGGGGCGCTGTATGGCTGATATTGTGGTGAACCCCCTCCCACAAAGAAATTCTGAGTACGTACTCTTGACAGTTTCCTGTCTGTGAACCTCGTTGCATTGTGGGAAATAGCTGTTTACAGCTGTTTCCAACTGCCAAAACAGCAAGCAGCAGCTACGTCACTTGCCAGCAGTAAAAATGTCACCATGTAATAAATGGCAGAATATAAATCAGGGATTTAAAATATTTTACAATGGGCAAACACTGACTAAATCATTTATACATAATTATTGTAAAAATGAAGCACTTTTTTTTATTATATTTTCACCGGAGTTCCTCTTTAAAGCTCTGTTTTGGTTACACAACCTTTTTCAAACTGCTCAATAGCTATTGAGCAGTTTGAAAAAGGTTGTGTAACTGAAACAGCTTTAAAGAGAAACCAAACCAAAAGAGCTTTAAAGAGAAACCGTGACCAAGAATTGAACTTAATCTCAAACCGTAGCTGATACCACCTTTTACATGAGAAATCTATTCCTTTTCACAAACAGAACATCAGGGGGCGCTGTATGGCTGATATTGTGGTGAAACCCCTCCCACTGGAAACTGTGAGGTCCATGGTACTCCTGGCAGTTTCTGGTCTGTGAACCTTGTTGCATTGTGGGAAATAGCTGTTTACAGCTGTTTCTAACTGTCAAAACAGCAAGCAGCAGCTGCATCACCTGCTAGCAGTAAAAATGTCACCATGTGATAAATGTCAGAATGTAATTCAGGGAGAGGAAAGATTTTACAATGGGCAAACACTGACTATATCATTTATACATAATTATTGTAAAAATGAAGCACTTTTTTATTACATTTTCACCTGGAGTTCCACTTTAAATACAGCCAGCGGTGCCGGTCTTATTTGCTCTGCTTGGACTGTGCTCCCCAGGAGGCACTGGGGAGAGGCCTTGGCACGCTGCATTCACTGATAAGAACGGTGATCCCTTCCTTCTGTTATTGTGCACAGAGGAAGATACTGCTTGCTTGGCAGTTGGAAAAAGCCATTATTTCCCACAATGCAGCAGGTTCACAGACAGGAAACAGTCAGGACCTTGGTCATGACATCACACTGTAGGAGGTAGAGACCCACTGATGATTTATTCGAGAAAAGGCAAAGATATCTCATGGGAAAGGGGATATCTGCTACTCATATGGCTGAACTTCACCCCTTGGTTAAAGTTCTTCTTTAAAAGACCACTATTGCAAACCATAGTAAAATAAGTGTACACATACATATAAGGTCTACTGTTATCCCAGAGCTGAAGGCACTTTATATTACTTTTTTCCAGTGTCGCTGAGGGGAGGGATCACACTTGTATCTGAGGGAATGGCAGACGCTTACCCACAAGCGTTTTGCCGTACAATTGTATGTTTTGGGTGCATTTTTAAGGCGTGTATTTTTTTGAGCTGCCAGTGATTTCAATGAGGAAACGTGTTGTGTGGAAAAGTGGTGCAGGTTTTTTTTTTTTTTTTAAATTAGCATCTCCTCTATCATTACCATTAGTAAGTAACAGCACTGGGCGGAGCTGCTGATCTCTGCCTCATAAGGCACCAGCCTCTATTCTCTAGATACTTGGCTGCCATATGCAATATAGGATGGTGTCAGAATTATGAGCATTTCAGTGACCATCTGTACTGAACAGCAAAGTATTTCTCTGTCACACTTCTCAGACCGTACATTCCGTGGGTTTCTGTATGGTAGCCTATTATAAGGACTGCTTTTTGACGGCAACTGACGCTTACATTTTGGTTTCCTGTTTTTCAGATCTGATCCAATGCACGAATGAGATGAATGTAAACATCCCACAGCTGGCAGACACGTTATTTGAGAGGACGACCAACAGCAGCTGGGTGGTGGTCTTCAAGTCCCTGATTACAACTCATCACCTCATGGTGTACGGCAATGAGGTAATTGTTCTCCCCAGTGTGTGGTGTACAGAAGTGTGCAGCTCATCAAGGCAAACCATCTCCTACCATCTCTACATTACATAATTCCCTGCAGTAATAAAGCATCTCGTGTTGTCTGGATAGTATAAGGCCCGGTTCACACTTGCGGTTGTTTGCCAAACGGACCGGATGACCTGACCGGATCCGGATCGGAACCGTACGGTTCTGATCCGGATCCGGTCAGGTTGCATCAGGTGTCCATCAGGATGCGATCCGGATCCGTTTGGCAAAAAAACGTTAAAAACAAAAAAAAAGTTGGGGGTCTGGGAGGTCAGCAGAAGGGGGACCTGTGGAATCAGGCCCTCTGCTGTTTAGCACTCACCTCCACCTGCGACATGCTGCCAACATCTCCGGATCCGGATCCAGCTGTGCTGCTCCACTCCAAAATGCTTGCCCATGTGTCCCCATCCAATATCGCCGCAACAATCCCCATAGGAAGTGGGGTAGAACATCCGGATTTCTCAGCCTGTGTGTTGTGCGCTCTCCGGTTCCCATTGGTTTGTATTGGCCGGATGGTGCAGTCCGGCTCCGCCCCGGATACGGCTGCCGGAGGAGCCGGATGAAAAAATAGCGCATGTTGGAACGGAGGCCGGAGTCCGGATCCGGCCCGGCTCCGGTTCGGCAGAACGGACGCATGTGAACGGACGCATAGGCTTTCATTGCTATGCCGTGCGTCCGTTCCGTCCGTTCTGCAAGCGGTGCGGCTCCGGCACGGCGATTCCGGAGGGCCACCGCAAGTGTGAACCGGGCCTTAAGCCTTCCCGTTCCTCGGTCTGTCCTGTTGGACCAGCATCTTCCCTGTTGAATTTATTTGACCTGCTAGGTTGTATACCTCTTCTGCACTCCTTGGGAAGCCTTCCAAAGTACTTGCGTCTCCAGATACTTCTGAAGATGAATGCATCCGTACTGGGCTCCTACGAGTTTAGATGCACCTGTCTTTGGAAGCACTAGGGGAGGAAAGTACTTTTGAAGGCTGAGGAATACCAAAGTCACAGTGGTCATGTAACTTCAACTGAGGTTGGTGCCGGTATGGCAGGACAGACCGAGGAGTGGAAACACACTCTGAATCTGGAGAAGTGATCCAAACTCATTTCTCCTCAAGAGGTTTTGTACACATGAAAGTGTGGGGAGTAGAGGGCTTTTCTTGTGGTTAATCCCAACAAGGTAATGTGGGTGCTTGTAAATCTTATTTGTATGTTGTCTGGTGTTAGTCATGGAGAGAATCTAAAGACAACAGAAGTTGTCTGCATTCGTCTCGTCGTCTGCATTTCTCTTAGGCAAGCCTGGCAACAGGTTGCTTCCAGGATTGATTATTACTGCACTTTCCTGTGTCCCCCGCGGGGGTCAAAAAGACGATTGTTGGGAAGCGCCATAGAAAGTCACCAAATGGTTTTCTGCATGCTTGCAGAAAAGCACTTAAAACAAGACACTGGGCTGCTGATTCAGATGCCTGTCTGAACCAGCCCTTAAAGGATACCACAACTGAAATGTGACATGATGAGATAGACATGTGTATGTACAGTGCCTAGCACACAAATCACTATGCTGTGTTCCTTTTTTTCTTTCTCTGCCTGAAAGAGTTAAATATCAGGTATGTAAGTGGCTGACTCAATCCTGACTCAGACAGGAAGTGACTACAATGTGACCCTCACTGATAAGAAATTCCCGTTTTTTATCTCTTTACTGCTCTCAGAAGCCAATTTCTGCTAGGAAAGTGTTTTATAGTTGGAATTTCTTATCAGTGAGGGTCACACTGTAGTCACTTCCTGTCTGAGTCAGGACTGAGTCAGCCACTTACATACCTGATATTTAACTCCTTCAGGCAGAGAAAGAAAAAAAAGGAACACAGCATAGTTATCTGTGTGCTAGGCACTGTACATACACATGTCTATCTCATCATGTCACATTTCAGTTGTGGTATCCTTTAAGCATACTGGGAAAGTTCAGGGGTTGGTGGAGTTTGGAGCCTTTATAAGTATATTGTAGGTTATGAATGTGCTTTCTTTGTGGATTTTATCCTGCTCCAATTGAGCTGCAGATCTATTATTTTGCACTGTTGTTTCTGGAAAGATGAGCCTCCAAGTTTGCTTCCTGACCAACTTTTATGGCTTGGCCAGCCTCCTGTAGAGGTCATCAGGATGTCATCACTTGAACTTTCAGGAGGTTATTAGTATGAGGAAAGCTTTGGGGAGTTGGTCCGTCTTGATGTTGGGTGGGGAGAGTGTTGGAGTGAGAAACCTTAGTTAGTGTGCTGACATTGACTTACAAGTAGATGCGATGACGACATACTCAATTTTGGACTAAACTGGAGTCCCCCTGTAAGGAGTTCTTCGATCCATGAATGCAGATCCTGCTTGCTCACTTCCCATGTCTGCCGCTATGACGAGTCATCGTGTACATAAGCTGCGGCTTGCTTTCTTCCTCGCTATGTTTAGAGATGAGGCTTTGAAGTCCACACTTGGTTGTCATTAAATGAAAACCACATACAAGCCGTGAAGCAAACAAAGGAAGTTGTGTGCGGGGTGACTTCTTGTGGTCCTCAGAGCCAGGAGATGTCTGGGTGGTGTGTGGGGAGGCTGGAGCGTTGGAGGGGTTAGGTTTCTCCTCCATACTGGATCAGCAAAGTTTGGTTCCACTTTTCCTTTATGTTTCATACCGGTTTTAGATCAGAACAATTAAACTTTGATCTTGGAATATTTTCAGAAGAGCATTTTTAAGAATTTTAAAGGGCAAGTACAGTTGTACCTCCTGTATAAAAGGACAGAATTGCTGCAATGTTTGAAGGGAGGGTTACTCACCTGATCTAATGTAATTGTCACGCGCCGAACGCAGTCATGGGCATGTTTCCCGAAATCTGCCGAAGCTCTTCAAATACTTCTGCCTGCACCAGCTCAACAGCCTCCAATTAGGCCGCAGCAACACAGATGGGGGTGGCCAGGGCTTCTGCCCAAATCTGAAGAAAACCTGTCATGGCCACAATTCCCAGGGCGGGGCAGAGTGATCACCTGCCTGAACGATGTATGGCTGATCAGGTTAGTATTTCATCCCTAAACCTCATCATCCCCGCAGTCCTGTTTCCATTTACTTTAGGTAATCTTTAAAGGAGAACTGTAGTGAGAGGTATATGGAGGCTGACATATTTATTTCCTTTCAAACAATGCCAGTTGCTTGGCAGCCCTGCAGATCTATTTGGCTGCAGAAGTGTCTGAATCACACCAGAAACAAGCATGCAGCTAATTTTGTCAGATCTGATCTGACAAATCTGCAGATCTGCTGCATCCTTGTTCAGGGTCTATGGATAAAAGCATTAGAGGCAGAGTATCAGCAGAATAGCCAGGCAACTGGTATTGCTTAAAAGGAAATATGTCAGCCTCCATATACCCCTCACCTCCGTTGTCCTTGAAGATTGGGCATCACAAGAAAGGTTTGGAGGTGGAGTTAGCCAGATAACAGGGAGAAATGGAACAACGCCACTGAAAATAGTTTTGCATAGCTGAGATTCCGGCCACATAGTGGAAATCCTGCGCCGACGCCAAAATGAAGAGTGCCAAAATCTGAACGTGCCTTATAAGGGTACAGTGGTTATTCCAGCTGCAGCTATATCTGTAAGTTTTAAAGAGAACCGTTTCTAATAATAAAAATGCTTGACCAAACTGAATACTGCACATCCCCATTTCTGTGGCTGGAGTTCTACCTTAATGTGACCAAAATGGAGCAAAACTCATCTCAAACATCCCCTAAATGCCTAGCAAACACATTGTGAAAGCATTGTAAGGCTGGTCCACACTGGTCTGTTGCAGATCCAATCCGTTTCAAACGGATCTGATTTGGTAATTTTTTTTTATTTCACTCCGTTTTTGCTGTAAAGTTATAGATTTGCAGCATACGGTTCCAGTCTGTGGAAATTTATCTCTAGCGCTGGCCGGGGAGGGGCGCCGAACTGGAGGGGGTAGCAGCCAGGACAGGAGTGACAGCGGTCGGCGAGGAGGGGGTCACCCCCTTCCCTCACCTGGGTCCCCAGCCCCCGCTACCCCTCCAGCTATTTGCGCAAAAGTTGTTAAAATTTAACGTAGGCAGCAAGCGGGGAACCTTACCTTTTTCCCTTGCGTTCCACCGCTCTAGTTCCTGCAATGTCGCCCTTTAAACTTCGGAGGCCGGTATTGCAGGAAGTGACGTGGCGAGCGGAGGAGGTTAAGGTAAGGTTCCCCGCTCGCTTGCCTACATTACATGCCCACTGTCACACCTGTCCTGGCTGCTACCCCTTCAGCATGGTGGCCCCCTCCCCGCCCACAGGCTGGGACACAGAAAACTGATCTGTTTCTGTGTCCACAGCTGCCTGTGTAGAAGGGATCGGTTTCCCTCACTACTCCTTCGTGTATCCGGCTCCAGGTGCGGTCTGTGAAAATCCTGCAAATCCAGACTGTCCGTTCAGTTATTTAACACGGATCCCCTGAACGCAGACGGAGCCGTTTTTAATTGGAGCAAAGAGTGCTGCTATTTTTAAGATTGGTATCCGTGGCTCCGCAGTTTTATCCGGGCCACAAACCGGAGCCATGGATACGTTTTTAGAACAAGTGTGAACCTACGCTAAGGCCTCTTTCACACACCAGGCTGATGGAGATAAACTAGTTGGTAATTTCAGCTTGCCATGCGGTAACAGCCTTAGTGAATTGACATTTGGCAGTGTTCGGTAAAATCAGCTGTTATCTGCATTACCGCATGTGATATTGCTCTGGGAATTGATGCCATGACCTATATTCATAAGAACTGAAGGAGTCACCTAGCTATCTGGAAAACAGTACAACAGGGTGCATTGTGGGTAACCATAACTCAGGAATCATCCCTAGTTCTAAGCCAGGGGTAGGGAACCTGTGGCTCGGGAGCCAGATGTGGCTCTTTTGATGGCTGCATCTGGCTCGCATACAAACCAGTAGGGGTTGATTCACTAAGCTACACTGCTCAAGCAGCACAGCTTAGTGTGGCAGCGCAAGTAACATTTTCAAAGCAGGCACGCTATTGCTGTAGCATGCACCACTAACTTACTCACACTAACCCTAATATGAACGGCTGTTCCAATTGGTCCACTCTGCACCATATCAGGTCCAGTGACTTTGTAGGACGATATCCCCGCACTTTGGCCCAATAGGCTGCCTGTCAAGTGACAGGCAGCCTATTGGGCCAAAGTGCAGGGATATCAACCTACAAAGTGAATAAACCTCCAAGTCAGCTAGCTAATTGTACAAGCTGTTAGTTGGTATTCCTCCTGTCTGGCTCTCCGGGAAATAGCTGATGTTTCTGAAACCCAAGAGAAGCTGAAGGTGTCTGACACTTCCGCTGCCCGGCGGATCAACTGTGTACACATCACCATGGCAACATATTTTAAAATATGTGGCGTTTATGGCTCTTTCAGCCAAAAAAGTTCCTGACCTCTGTTCTAAGCTATGGTTGGTGACGTGTGAATCTGGTCTGTCCCTTTGTGCAGTGATGCAGCGTGTGTGCTTGTTCTGGTCAGCAGGCTGTGAGGAGATCTGCAGGAAGTCTGACAATCTTCTGGTCGTATTTTTCCATTTGGCATGAGGAGAGGATGTTGCGGGAGGCCAGTGACTGGCAGCTGGCCAATCACGTGTGAGGAACACAGATGATGCTAATGTGGATGTCGCATGTCACTCTAGCTGGTGCTTTTTCGGTTTCTCCTCACAGCAGGCTCATTAGAGAAGAGCTGGAATGTGTTTCCAAACCAGCTTCACAGCAGAAACTCTATTTAAAGAAAGCCTATTTAAACATGAATAATGTAGAAAGGCTGTATAGCAGCAGCTCTGGACGTACGCTCAGCACTCTGGGATAGAAGGCAATGAATGATTTAGAAATTCACTAACTGTTCTGCAGTGAGGCATTGTGGGAGTAATATGTGAGTAAAGTGGACCTGAACTCAGAACTTCCTCTCTGCTGTAAAAGATAAGCCACAACATAATAACCTCTAAAGAAAAACATTTTTGTTACAGCTGATACATATCCTGCAATAAATCTACAGTGTGTCTACTTCCTGCTTTCATGGAAGCAGACATATTGTTAACATTCTGTGTTTACAAATTAGCTGCTCTGCCGTGGTAAAGAAGATTCCTGAGCTGACACAGTTGAGATGAAATTGCACTGGTGATTAGGCACAGATTTGAGAGGGGGGGGGGGCGCGGGGAGAGAATGGCTAAACTCTAAATACATGCAGGGTGCATTTCTATATGTTTTCCTTATGTCCTGTGCAAGAGTTCAGGTCCACTTTAAAGAGACACTGAAGCGAAAGAAAAATGTATGCGTAGTACAGCTAAGAAATAAACCATTAGGAGCAGAGAGTTAAGTCTAATATTGTTTCCAGTACAGGAAGAGTTAAGAAACTCCAGTTATCTATGCAAAAGAGCCATTGGGCTCCACGACTTTCAAAGCCGCAGAAAGCTCTGTCTTCTGAAGCTTGTTATCTCAACTGTCAGTCACTGTATTTTATTTTTCTCTGCAGAGAGCAGGTCAATAGTTCACTGGCCTGCTCTGTAAAATCATTTAGAATGCTGAGTAGTGTGTAAACTGCAAATATTAGAGTATGATGCAATGTTATAAAAACATTATATAACTGAAAATAAAAATGAGAATATTTTCTTTGCTACTAATGTTCTAGTAATTATCCGTACTATACAACCAATTCTTTATATCATAATTTTTTTTTTTCACTTCAGTGTCCCTCTTTAAGGGGCATTGTCCCACACTTACCCGCCTGCTTCTGTGTAAAATAGATGTGATAAGGTGGCTCATACACACGCCTGACTTAGGCCCCGTTCACATCACAAACGCGGACGGGCACGCACACGGAACGCAACGCATACGAACGCACGCCATCCGCGTTTGTGTGCGTTGCGTGGCTGATCCCATCACTGAAAAGTGAATGGGACAGCCACGCGTTTTTACAAAAAATGCGTGCAGCATGCGTTCCCGGACCGCACAGGTCCGGAACGCATGCAGTGTGAACATCAGACATTGCACTCTATGCAATGTCTGATGTCGTGCATGTCAGCCACCTGCACGCGTTTCCAAAACGCGGCTGGAAACGCGTGCAGTGTGAACGGGGCCTAAAGGTGCCAATACATCTCTCAGCTTGACAGCCAATCGACCATTCAATTTGATAAGTATTGAATCGGATGAAAATCTGTGCCAAGAGCATGCCCAATCGATGTGACCAATTTCAAGCGAAGATTGGTTGCATGTATTGATTGGACATGCTGCAAGATGTCTGGCCGTCGTGGTCGATGGGGTGCATGGCAGTAACGGCAAGCGATATGGGGACAAGCAACAAACGCGACAAATCCCCGGCGTTGCCCCTCCCCCCAGTGTATAACTGTGCCATCAGAGAGAGATCTGTCTCTTGCTCGATCTGCCCATACATCTTCTGACGTATGGCTGCCATTAGCTCGTATAAGTGGATATATAAACAAAAGATCGGTGTTGTCCCCGGCGCTATATCAATTGTGTGAGTAAAGTCTAGTTCATGTACCAAATTGAAATGAATCTCCTGGAATGATCTGGAGTAAAGTGTAGTGTATACCAGTTATCTCCGTGACAACTGAGAGGTTGCGATGGTGTGATTGAACCTCTGTGAGAGGCACTCGTGGCCTCTTGTGTGGAGCAGTACTTGTTCATGTGGTACAATCCAATATGATAGCTGTACGCACTGAGGTGTTTCAGTACAGGCACTTCAACAGCAGGCTCTTCAAGTGATCCTGATAATCCGCCGTGTACAACCACGCAGTGTGACCACCTTCCAGACTCTGGTCTGGCACTTCCTGGTCAGGCACGTGCGTGTGCGCTTCAGACTCTCCTCTCACCAGAGGGCCGGCGGCTCTTCCTATTTACAGGGAGATGAGGGGGAAAAATAGTGTGCAATGCATTGTGAGGAGAAACCCACACAGAGATGGTTGCACTCACTTGAAGGTTGCTTATTTATTCACATGCGAAACTTAAAGGGGCACTAAAGCGAGAGGGATATGGAGGCTGCCATATTTATTTCCTTTTAAGCAATACCAGTTACCTGGCATCCCTGCTAATCCTCTGCCTCTAATACCTTCAGCCATTGACCCTGAACACGCATGCAGCAGATCAGCAGGTCAAATAGACCAACAGGGCTGCCAGGCAGCTGGTATTGTTTAATAGAAAATAAATATCAGCTTCCATATACTTCTCACTCCAGTTGTCCTTTAAAGGACAACTGATGTGAGCAGGATATGGTGGCTGCCATATTTCTTTCCTTTTAAACAATACCAGTTGACTGGCCGCCCTGCTGATCTATTTGGCTGCAGTAGTGTCTGAATAACACCAGAAACAAGCATGCAACTAATAATGTCAGAAACACCTGATCTGCTGCATGCTTGTTCAGGGTCTATGGCAGAAAGTGCTAGAGGCAGAGAAACGGCGTGCTAGCCAGGCAATGTGCATTGTTTAAAAGGAAACCCATATGGTAGCCTCCATATCCTCCTTGCTTCAGTCATCCTTTAAATCTGCAGGTCCCTAATTTAAAGAAGCCCAAAAAATAAATGGACTGGGGCTCATGGTGTGACACTGTATTGTTGTCTATTATGAAGGAGTCCCATGTGTCCCTGAAATATTTGAATAAAGATTTGTTGTGGGGTATTTTTGGTGTGTTTTATTGGAAGAACATTGCTGGCTACTTATCTTGACTTGACTGAAATGCTGATGCCACGTACCTTATTTATTATTTGCTGCACCCACAATGAATTGACGATTACTAGCTTTGAGTGCGGCGTCTAACTATATTTGATTCCAATTTTAAAGAGGAGCTGTCAGCCCTGCTATCTCAGAAAAAAAACAAAAACCCCACATCTAAGTAGATAAATACTTGCTCTACTTACATAACATATGTATTGCACTGTCCACATTTTGATTTGTGTGATTTTTCTACAGTAAAAAGAGAAAATCCTTCTTAGCATTTCCCATTTTTTAGTGTGGCTTATTTTGAAGCCAATACTGATGTCATTTCCTGCCCTACTCTCCTCCGTCTGATTTGCCCACCCTCTACTGCAGAAAATGCATTGTCAGCATGAGAAATACTGGCCAATCAGAGTGGAGCAGAGGTGTGGGAGGGAAAACAGGAGGGAAAGAGGCTTCAGCCAGTCAGGCTGCATTAGTTAAGTCTGAGGGAAAAGTAGAGAAGCAAAAAAGGACAACCCAGCATGCCCTGCAACTTCCTTTTTGTGTACCAAATTTTGTGTGTACCAAATAAGTTTCAAGTAAACTGGGGAATGAATTTATCAACAAGAAAAGTAATAGTGATTTTAACTTTTGGATTGCCTGGTTAGCATCCTTATTACTTGTTTATCAGATAAAAATAAAGAATTTATTTTTAATTTTATACCCCATAGTTACTCTTTAAAATGGGGCTGACCTCAGACGAACTTCCGGGTCAGCGCTGCTTCTGTGCCCGAATGCTCGCTCTTCTGAGATGCACAGGCAACAGAGGAAATATGGGAGCTGCAGATGGGGTCAGCTATACTTCAGAACTAAAGCTTACATGCACACTTAACCACTTCACCACTGAGGGGTTTTACCCCCTGAGCACCAGAGCAATTTTCACCTTTCAGCGCTCCTTCCATTCATTCGTCTATAACTTTATTATTACTTATCGCAATGAAATGAACTATATCTTGTTTTTTTCGCCACCAATTAGGCTTTCTTTAGGTGGGACATTATGCCAAGAATTATTTTTTTCTAAATGTGTTTTAATGGGAAAATAGGAAAAATGTGGGGAAAAAAATAATTATTTTTCAGTTTTCGGCCATTATAGTTTTTAAATAATGCATGCTACTGTAATTAAAACCCATGAAACGTATTTGCCCTTTTGTCCCGGTTATAAAACCATTTAAATTATGTCCCTATCACAATGTTTGGCGCCAATATTTTATTTGGAAATAAAGGTGCATTTTTTTCAGTTTTGCGTCCATCCCCAATTACAAGCCCATAGTTTATAAAGTAACAGTGTTATACCCTCTTGACATAAATATTTAAAAAGTTCAGTCCCTAAGGTAACTATTTATGTATTTTTTTTAATTGTAAATGTTTTAATTTTTTTTTAATTACAAAAAAAAAAAAAAATGGGGAGTGTGGGAGGTAATGAGTTAATTTTATGTGTAAAAGTCATTTATTTGTATGTGAAAAATGTGTAGGGTGTAGTTTACTATTTGGCCACAAGATGGCCACAGTAACTTTTTGTTTTAATGCGACCTCCAAGCTTCCTTCCGGAAGCTTGGAGGAAGAATAAGGAGGCTGGACACGTGAGTTTTTTCTCACAATGATCGCGCTGCCCATAGGAGAGCAGCTGATCATTGCGGGGCTTAGATCAACGAACGGGAATGGATTTTCCCGTTCATTGATCTCTGGGCGAGCGGGCGGCGGCGTGTTTACTAGCGGCGGGCGGCGTGTTTACGAGCGGGAGCGCGGGCAGCGTCGGGAACGCGGAAAGTACGTGTTTCTCCGTCCCTGGTTTTTAAAGGATGGAAAAAGGGGCGGAGAAATACGTACGCGCGGGGGTAAAGTGGTTAAAGAGACATTGAAACGAAAAAAAATATATGATATAATGAATTGGTTGTGTACTATGAATAATTACTAGAAGATTAGCAGCAAAGAAAATATTCTCATATTTTTATTTTCAGGTATATAGTGTTTTTTTCTAACATTGCATCATTCTATAATATGTGCAGATTACACAACACTCAGCATTCAGCAACATCCCTCTCCGCGACTAAGTTAGTCGGAGAGCTTAATGGCTTGTTTGCATAGAGATAACAACTGGAGTTTCTCAACTCTTCCTGTACTGGAAACAATTAGACTGATGTATCTGATCTTAATGTTTTATTTCTTAGCTGTACTACACATACAAATCATAACATCATCATTTTTTTTCCGCTTCAGTGTCTCTTTAAAGTGGACCCAAATTAAAAATACAAAATTTCAAAAATAAAATCTATTTTCTAAATTATAATAATAAATAGCATCTTTTTTTCAGCCGCATGAAGACAAATATAAAATATTTTACATTTATTGGAGGAACCCCTCCCTTCCTTTCATATTGCCGGGACAGAATCCGGTAAATTGGTGTTGTAGATGGTGTCCAGCAAAGGAGGAATTGCTAATGGCTGCCTCCTGTATAACCCTAGTTATGAAAAGGGAAGGGTGAAAAGCATGCACTGAAATGCTCATAGGCTTGAAGGAGTGTTTATTTATCTTTGTATGTGTCAGAGTGGTGCAACTAAATAAATATTTTGAATTAAAAAAAAATGTTTGGTTTGGGTCCGCTTTAAGTGTCACCTTTATTGATCGAGAGATCATTTTGGGTGGCTGTTATGGACTGATCGGTGTACGAACATGCTGTTCAGTGCAAGGACATATTAATTAGGGGACTAAAAGAGACCGAAAAGCCCTCCTAGCTAAAAAGAAAACACCAGACACCTGTACATACTCACACTATAATTCCTACCATAGCCATAAGTCTATATACCGTATACTAGAAGACATTCGTGGCCATAAGACGCACCTATGTTTAGAAGACAAAAACAAGGGGAAAAATATATATTCTAAACCTGGTGCATCCATGATGAAGGGGCATCTTGTGGATTATGCCCACTTTGTACCTAATGCCACCTTGTACCTCTTGTCTTACTGTGTTCTACTCTGTACCCCTTGTGTCCCCCTCTATGACCCTTTGTGTCCTCCATTTGTCCCCGTGTCTCCTCTGCATGGGCACAGTACAGGGAGTCCCCGACATTGTGGCGGGTTGGAGGTTCGTCTTGGCAGGCATTCACAAGTCAGGAACTCCCTGCATTTGGACTATAAGACGCAGTGAAGTTTCCCCACTTTTGGGGATGAAAAAGTGAGTCTTATAGTCCAAAAAATACAGTATGTATCATGTAGCGTGTATATTGTAGTCTAGGGACAATTTAGGGGAAGCTTATTAACTTCTCTGTATGTTTGTGACAGGAAACCTTAGTGCCGTGAGGAAACCCACACAGACACGAGGAGAACATACAAACTCTGTGCAGGTAGTGCCCTGGCTGGGATCAAACCGGGGGACCCAAATCTTTTGATCCATTTTGGATTCGACTTTGGGCCCATTTCCACTAGGATCTGTTTCCGATTAGGCCGTGGCACCCGTTCTGCTGCGAAGCCGCAGACCATATCCCTAAGCAGTGCCATGCCCAGCTATAGGGTCAGAAATCTGACCTTGACGGCCAGGGAGTAGCTTTTTGGGACCTTTATAAGAGAAAAAAGGGGGATCCTTTTTAAAGGATACATCCGAGCGGCTAAAAAAGATGAAAAATGATCTATTTACCCAGGGCTTCCTCCAGCCCCTGGAAGCTATGTCCCTCGCCGCAGCTCCGGGGTCCCCTCTGTTGCAGATGCCGACCTCGCCAGGTTGGCATCTACTACACCTCCTGCGTGAGTGCCGCTCGGGATCGCGTTCACGTGGTCTGGAGCGTTCTGCACAGACGCAATACTTGTGTCCCTGCGCAGAGCTCTTTAGACCACGTGAGCACGATCACCAGCGGCGTTCACACGTGTGCAATAGATGCTGACCTGGCAAGGTTGGCATCTGCAATGGAGGGGACCCCGGAGCTGTGGCGTGGGACATGTCGGCCTGCCAGGGGCTGGAGGAAGCCCTGGGTAAGTAGATCTTTTATTTTATTTTTCTAGCAGTTTGGATGTATCTTTAAAATTCTGACAGTTTAGCTTCGATTGAAATGTGTGTTGATCCAGAGACGCATCCCAGCTGGATTTTAGGTAGTTTTGACTTTGGCTAAAATTCTTCAGCTACTTTTTTGTGTTGAAACTTGAGCAGTGAACAGCTGTTCCTGCAGCTCCGGATTCCTGTCATAAATTATATTGGGGTTTAACTGACAATCCTGCTGCATTTACAGTCATTTTGCGAGTCTAGCCACACCTCATCAGCCACCCATGAAGGTGAGTCAGCTGATGACTATTTTTGCTTTGCTTTTGGGCTTTGCAGTTGTAGGAAAATAAACCTGTTTGTGTGTTCCTGGCTAGTCTTGTAGCTTGGTCTTTTTTGTTTTACGGCTACCGATGGAACAATGGTGACTGTAATAGGATATACACTGAGTACTACTCTCGCGCCTGCGCAGTAGAGCGCACCCGATCGGGCTCAGCTATTTCCTCCGGAGCCCGATCGGAAAGCCGCTACTACCGTACCTGCATAGGATCACTGTAGGTAAATATTGCAGGCGTTCCAGAGGCTTCCCCCTCCCAAGGCAAATATCCCCCAGGGGTGGTTTTTTTTTGGGGGGGGGGGCTGATTCAAAACCCTGGAACAAGCATGTGGCTAATCCAGTAAAACATGAGTCAGCTGAGTCCCCGAGTTCCTGATCTACATATGCTTGTTCAGGGTCTATGGCTAAAAGTTTTAGCGGTACAGGATCAGGAGGACTGCCAGGCAACTGGTATTTTTTTAAAAGAAAATAAATGTGACAGCCTCCATATACCTCTCACCTTGGGTTCCCTTTTAAAGAGTAACTTAACCAAGGCTTGAACGTCATCCCAATCAGTAGCTGATACACCCTATCCCATGAAAAATGTTTACCTTTTATCAAATAGATCATCAGGGGGTCTGTATGGCTAATATTGTGGTGAAACCCCTCCCACAGTGTGATGTCATGACCATGGTCCTGACAGTTTGGTGTCTGTGAACCTCATTACATTGTTGAAAATAACGCCTGTTTCCAACTGCCATGCAACCAGCATCTCCCTCTGCGCATATGTATATCTATAAAAAAAAAAAATAATAAAAAAAAAGCTTAGACTATAGCATTGATAGTGGATGGGGTTATGCATAGTTGCAGTTGGTGCTGTCTGTTTTTTTTTTTTTAATGTCTGCCAGTAATAAAGATGAGTACATGCAGGCTGATTGCGAATCAAACAACACGAAAGAACTAAATGAGGAATATCAATCATTTCCTGATCTTGCTTCTATTTAACTTCTCACTTTGCAATGTATTGGTTTATTCTTCCCCCTCCCCTACTACAGTACTATTTTTCAGTAAAGTTGCTCTTTTTAAGTCTGCTTTAAGACCATTTTCAATGACCGCATCAGGTTTGCTGGATGACTGTAATGCTCCCAATGAGGATACTTGGAGAGTACTAGAATTGCCTTTAGCAAATCAGACCTTTTGTTTGGTAAACAGTAACAAGTCCTTACTAGTAATTATGGTAAGTTTTTGTTACACGTTAGTTCCACATACATGACCCTGACACGTCAGCTATTCTGGAAGCTACACATCATAGTGTCACAGTAGCCGACCTCGGGGCAAAGGGCACGTTTTATGTTCCATATTTCCGTTCCAGTATCTGTAAGATAAATGGCTCTCACTGTCCCGTCACTAACGCTGTGACTTTCTCAGCATCCGTGACCCCTTTTCTCTCCGGTCAATGAATAACTTATATTACTCTGTGTCAGTCTATTATCAGTTATTATGGCCATTATTAATTATGAAATGTTTCCAAGTTTAAGCTAAAATGTCACTGAAACGCTTCCATATACCGCCGTGTGACCTGTCCCATATCACATACAGCAAAGTCCCAGTTATCAGGAACGCAGGCAAACTGAAGTCTCAACAGTCCCGCATGTCTGAGTGATAGTGGGGACTTTGATTTCGGTGGTTTTGAGGCTTTTTAAAATACTTACTGAGCCTCCAGCGATGTCTAGCAGGCTCCGTGCAGTTAGCGTGTGTAATGTGAATTTGTAAAACCTACAAACAAAGCACCTATTTGTCACCCAAAGCACTTAAAGCGGATCCGAGATGAAAAACTAACTATAACAAGTAACTTGTCTATATATTTTATCTAAAGTTTAGTTTACACAGCATATCTAGCTGCAAACCGCTTCAAAAGTTAATGATTATTTATTCTTGTGAAACAATGAGGGAATCCATGTTCTGATTGTCACAGGCTGAGGGCTGGAGATGCTAACAGCTTGCCCGTGTGTAAATTCAGTCCCCTCTCCTCATCCCTCCTCCCCTCTGCCTCTGAAATAAATGGCTAGTAACCACCACCTCCTCCTCCTGCCCAGATTGAGCTCCCATAAGCCCTTGCTACAGTGCCAAGGCACAAAAGGAGCTGTGGGCGAGGCTTGTTTAGTTTATAGGGAATTAGAGTATTAAAACAAAACAAAAAAAAGTATTTGGCTTGTAAACTAGATGAAAGGAACACAATTATGCAATGAATAAAAGTTTATCTCAGAGCTGCCGCGAGGGACATGCTGGGAGCTTCGGGCTGGAGGAAGCCCCGGGTAAGTGCACTTATTTTGTTCATTTTTGGCTGATGACTCCTTTAAAGGGGACCCAAATTAAAAACACAAGATTTCAGAAATAAAATCTATTTTCTAAATTATAATAATAAATAGCAGCCTTTTTTCAGCTGCATGATGACAAATATAAAATATTTTACATTTATTGGAGGAACCCCTCCCTTCCTTTCAAATTGCCGGGAAATAATCCAGCAAACCGGTGGAGTAAATGGTGTCCGGCAATGAAGGAATTGCTAATGGCTGCCCCCAGTATAACCCTAGTTATGAAAAGCGAAGGGAGAAAAGCATGCACTGAAATGCTCATAGGCTTGAAGGAGTGTTTATTTATCATTGTATGTGTCAGAGTGGTGCAACTAAATATTTTAAATTAAAAAAAATATTTGGTTTGGGTCCGCTTTAAGTTACATTAGTTATGCTAATTAAAATAGGTACTATAATCTCTTAGTGAAGTAATTAACACTTACAAAACGCTTGTGATTTTTGCCGGCGTTTTGCAGGAGTCATTTTTTTTCCGCGATTTCACACGGAAAAATCACTGAACACTGCGCCAATTTTGGCGCAAATGCGTTTAGCGCTTCTATAGCACTGAAACGCGATCGCCTGAAAATGGTGCAGGCGATGTGTTTGCGTTTCGCGTTTTTGGGCGATTTGCCCAAGAACGGGCCCATAGGGTTTCATTACGCTAGTGCTTTTAAAAAGCCAGTGTTTGAGCATTTTGCCGAAATCGCGGCAGAATGCTCTAGTGTGAATGGGGCCTTGCACACCCTGTTTTAAAATAACAGAAAATGTTTGTGATTTCATGGGGGCAGCCATCTGTTTGTATGAAAGGAGGTGACAGGGAGCATGAGACACAGTTCCAACTGTCCTGTGTCCTGATCACTCCTCCCAGTTGCTAGGCAAGACAACATCAGAAATCCCATTATGCTTTGCACAGTATCAGGGGAAAAAGGCCTGGGCAGATTTCTTTGATGGGGCGGAGCTTAGCTTCTGTGCAGCTAAAAATGAGACTTGGGTAAGAAAAAGTTCTGATGCTGTGAAACTGTTAAGCCAAGCGTTTTCAGTGCTGCGGAGTAGAATTTTAGTCTGGAGGTTCACTTAAATTTATTGTAGGTTCACCGGTTCAGATCATATAAAAATAACTGCAAGACCGCACTTGTATGTAAACATTTAATGAATAAATACTTAACTACAGAATGATCCTCAAACGTCCAGATGTCTTTCAGCTCGATCAGATAAGTTCACAAATAGTCCGAAAGGTCCTTATACGCCCTAATAGGCATCTCGGGTATGGGACCTTGGCATTGGTTTGCTGTCAACAATACCTGTCCCATCACAAAGCCGAAGATAATAGGGTGTTTGCCCCTTTTATACCCATTTTAGACAAAGTCACTGTTTGCAGCCAATCCAAAGTGTTCTTCCGACACCTTTCCATATAAGGCTATGGTCATCTGACTTAAAAGAATGTCCCATATAAGGAAATGGTCAGTAGTCAAGGAAATGGCTGAAGTAAGGGAATTAACTATTCACATACTGGTGGTAATAGGCACTATATTATATTTATTAACATGTATATACAATATCACTGGTAATTGGATGAGCCATGATTATATCACTGATTAAAACGACATCATCCGACAGCGTGTCAGCTGAGCCGAGGTGGGTCAGGTGGCACGCCAGTTTGTTGTGTGCGTCAGGGAAGCTGGAAAACTGCTAGTTGCTGCAGGAAAGCTGCTAGATGTCGCTGGACGCTCGGTAAGTATTTACGTGGGGAAGGTTTGTGCCTTTTTTTTATTTATTTTTTTTGGCCGCTTGCTCAAGTAGCCAGCAAGCACGTGTATCAGGCGATCCCTGCTGGTGTTAGATGTTAGGGACTCTGCTGTAGCTTCTTCTGAACTTTGTTCATTTGGTCTGGTAATTTTCCCTGGAAAGTCCCGTTCCGAACAGTGGTTTTGGTCTACTAAGACCAGCACGAGTTACATTGGAGCAAAAGTTAAGCAGTTGCTCTGAGCAGCCAATCAGAATTCTTTATCTGGGCATCTGCTCCAGCTTTTCTGCTTCAGTATTTCTTGCACCGGATGTAATCTGTGCCCCGCCCCCAAAACGCTTCCCATATCTCCAGAATGAGCAGGTCAGTGGAATGCACTGTAGCCTCAACCTACCTACTTGTGTGTGACTGCAATGGGCAGTACATTTACAACACTCTGTTCATTCTCCGGTTTAGCTCAGACCATGCTATGCTCTCTCCCTGTGCTGCATTGCTCTTTCCTTATCATTTAGCTACTTTACTTTACTGGTCCCCTTGACTTAAAGGACCACTATGGTGAAAAAATAAGCCGTTAAAATCGGACAGAACTGGCAGGTTTTGGACTAGTCCTTCTCATGGGGGATTCTCAGTGCTTTTTTTGTTTTCAAATGCATTTCCTGAACGGTAGTAGCGTATTCCGGCAGGGCCCCTCCTCCCTTAGTGTGTCCTTCTTAATTTTGCCACCCCAGCAGTGATTTCCTTCTCATGGACTTACTCGTACTTGTTTTGCTGGTTCTCTGTAAAACACATTTTATACCCTGATTGCATGTATAACCTTGTGCTATGTTGTATAACCGTTGCTACCTCTCTGTCTGTCACCCCTTGTTGTAATGTATGTATCCCTATTTATTGTCCAGCGCTGCGTAATATGTTGGTGCTTTATAAATACAATCAATAATAAAACGTGTTGACTTTTTTATGTGTTGAATTAACTCTCTTCCAGTGCTACTGGTATTTTTGTTGTCAGGAGAGCTAAGAGATTACCTCTTATACTTATTTTAGCTATTCAAATTTTATATACGGTATATTCATCCATCCTCCAGTATCTAGATAAGCACCGTTGGAGGTAATAGTTTTTTTTCCCCCCTAAAAACCTCAAACCCAGGAGAGCGACCATCCAGCCTCTGGCAGGACCTGGAAAACCGAGCAGGGGGATGGGTAATTTCCCACTGGCTTATATGGTGGTTGCAGGGATCTGCAACCCATGCTTGTGAGTATAGCTGTATACACTTCCAACTTCCCATTTATGATAAATGATAATGATACTGCACCATTGGGCTCATGGTCTCTTTGTTTACCTTTGTATTCTAGAGTACAATCCCTCCTATGTGCCAAAATAGTGAGTAGGCTGGCTGGGTGCACTCCCATGGCACTCCTATCTTTGCAGCATGCCATATTTGAATCATGTTATGTCAGATGTATTCTACATCTGGTCGGTTCACATGTCTCCTTGGTGTCCTAACATGCACTGTCCACAGGATTAGCAGATAGCACTTTCTGCAACTTGGCCTGATGAAGGGTCTTTTGTGCCCGAAACGAGCGTGTCGTTGCCTCTTTCTTAACCACCCTGGCGTTCTATTAAGATCGCCAGGGCGGCTGCATGAGGGTTTTTTTTAAATAAAAAAAAAAACTATTTCATGCAGCCAACTGAAAGTTGGCTGCATGAAAGCCCACTAGATGGCGCTCCGGAGGCGTTCTTCTGATCGCCTCCGGCGGCCAAAAGTAACACGGAAGGCCGCAATGAGCAGCCTTCCGTGTTTGGCTTCTCCTGTCGCCATGGCGACGAGCGGAGTGACGTCAGATCAGATAAGTTCACAAATAGTCCGAAAGGTCCTTATACGCCCTAATAGGCATCTCGGGTATGGGACCTTGGCATTGGTTTGCTGTCAACAATACCTGTCCCATCACAAAGCCGAAGATAATAGGGTGTTTGCCCCTTTTATACCCATTTTAGACAAAGTCACTGTTTGCAGCCAATCCAAAGTGTTCTTCCGACACCTTTCCATATAAGGCTATGGTCATCTGACTTAAAAGAATGTCCCATATAAGGAAATGGTCAGTAGTCAAGGAAATGGCTGAAGTAAGGGAATTAACTATTCACATACTGGTGGTAATAGGCACTATATTATATTTATTAACATGTATATACAATATCACTGGTAATTGGATGAGCCATGATTATATCACTGATTAAAACGACATCATCCGACAGCGTGTCAGCTGAGCCGAGGTGGGTCAGGTGGCACGCCAGTTTGTTGTGTGCGTCAGGGAAGCTGGAAAACTGCTAGTTGCTGCAGGAAAGCTGCTAGATGTCGCTGGACGCTCGGTAAGTATTTACGTGGGGAAGGTTTGTGCCTTTTTTTTATTTATTTTTTTTGGCCGCTTGCTCAAGTAGCCAGCAAGCACGTGTATCAGGCGATCCCTGCTGGTGTTAGATGTTAGGGACTCTGCTGTAGCTTCTTCTGAACTTTGTTCATTTGGTCTGGTAATTTTCCCTGGAAAGTCCCGTTCCGAACAGTGGTTTTGGTCTACTAAGACCAGCACGAGTTACATTGGAGCAAAAGTTAAGCAGTTGCTCTGAGCAGCCAATCAGAATTCTTTATCTGGGCATCTGCTCCAGCTTTTCTGCTTCAGTATTTCTTGCACCGGATGTAATCTGTGCCCCGCCCCCAAAACGCTTCCCATATCTCCAGAATGAGCAGGTCAGTGGAATGCACTGTAGCCTCAACCTACCTACTTGTGTGTGACTGCAATGGGCAGTACATTTACAACACTCTGTTCATTCTCCGGTTTAGCTCAGACCATGCTATGCTCTCTCCCTGTGCTGCATTGCTCTTTCCTTATCATTTAGCTACTTTACTTTACTGGTCCCCTTGACTTAAAGGACCACTATGGTGAAAAAATAAGCCGTTAAAATCGGACAGAACTGGCAGGTTTTGGACTAGTCCTTCTCATGGGGGATTCTCAGTGCTTTTTTTGTTTTCAAATGCATTTCCTGAACGGTAGTAGCGTATTCCGGCAGGGCCCCTCCTCCCTTAGTGTGTCCTTCTTAATTTTGCCACCCCAGCAGTGATTTCCTTCTCATGGACTTACTCGTACTTGTTTTGCTGGTTCTCTGTAAAACACATTTTATACCCTGATTGCATGTATAACCTTGTGCTATGTTGTATAACCGTTGCTACCTCTCTGTCTGTCACCCCTTGTTGTAATGTATGTATCCCTATTTATTGTCCAGCGCTGCGTAATATGTTGGTGCTTTATAAATACAATCAATAATAAAACGTGTTGACTTTTTTATGTGTTGAATTAACTCTCTTCCAGTGCTACTGGTATTTTTGTTGTCAGGAGAGCTAAGAGATTACCTCTTATACTTATTTTAGCTATTCAAATTTTATATACGGTATATTCATCCATCCTCCAGTATCTAGATAAGCACCGTTGGAGGTAATAGTTTTTTTTCCCCCCTAAAAACCTCAAACCCAGGAGAGCGACCATCCAGCCTCTGGCAGGACCTGGAAAACCGAGCAGGGGGATGGGTAATTTCCCACTGGCTTATATGGTGGTTGCAGGGATCTGCAACCCATGCTTGTGAGTATAGCTGTATACACTTCCAACTTCCCATTTATGATAAATGATAATGATACTGCACCATTGGGCTCATGGTCTCTTTGTTTACCTTTGTATTCTAGAGTACAATCCCTCCTGTGTGCCAAAATAGTGAGTAGGCTGGCTGGGTGCACTCCCATGGCACTCCTATCTTTGCAGCATGCCATATTTGAATCATGTTATGTCAGATGTATTCTACATCTGGTCGGTTCACATGTCTCCTTGGTGTCCTAACATGCACTGTCCACAGGATTAGCAGATAGCACTTTCTGCAACTTGGCCTGATGAAGGGTCTTTTGTGCCCGAAACGAGCGTGTCGTTGCCTCTTTCTTAACCACCCTGGCGTTCTATTAAGATCGCCAGGGCGGCTGCATGAGGGTTTTTTTAAATAAAAAAAAAAACTATTTCATGCAGCCAACTGAAAGTTGGCTGCATGAAAGCCCACTAGATGGCGCTCCGGAGGCGTTCTTCTGATCGCCTCCGGCGGCCAAAAGTAACACGGAAGGCCGCAATGAGCAGCCTTCCGTGTTTGGCTTCTCCTGTCGCCATGGCGACGAGCGGAGTGACGTCATGGACGTCAGCCGACGTCCTGACGTCAGCCGCCTCCGATCCAGCCCTTAGCGCTGGCCGGAACTATTTGTTCCGGCTGCGCAGGGCTCAGGCGGCTGGGGGGACCCTCTTTCGCCGCTGCTCGCGGCGGATCGCCGCAGAGCGGCGGCTATCGGGCAGCACACGTGGCTGACAAAGTGCCGGCTGCGTGTGCTGCTCTTTATTTCATCAAAATCGGCCCAGCAGGGCCTGAGCGGCACCCTCTGGCGGTAATGGACGAGCTGAGCTCATCCATACCGCTAAGGTGGTTAACTGCATTAAGTCTACGATAAAGTTCATGTCTGTGCTATAAATTCTGTATTGGAAGCATCCGCAAGGAACCTCCTAACAGAGATATTTTTAATAGAACCCTTTTTCAATTTTGTGTCAATAAAGTTTTTGATATTTTTGCATTCAAAAGATCCTATATGAACTTTTCTTTTTATGGTCCTTTTCTATATACATGAAGTTTGTGAAAGGGTGAAATGGATGAACCGAAAAAGGATCAAGGTTTTTTTTTTCCTATTTTTCCCCCACTTATGTAAAAAAGATAACACTCCCAACTATACTGAAAACTTGCCCATACACTGCACACAGATTTTGAATTGATTTCAGCATGAAATCTATTCACAACCTGTGGAGCTGCCTCTGCCCGCCTCACCGCCCCCAAGCCTTCCAGCAATGATATCACCTGTCCGCCGGCTCGAGTTCCTTAGGTCCGTGCTGTCCCTTTCTCCGGCTTGCCGCCGCCTTCATCTCCTCTTCACTTCCTGTCCTGTCCTGTGACAAGCGAAGTTCAAACAGTAGAGGGTGCTCTAATGTTTGAACTTCGCCTTCTCGCAGTACGGAACAGGAAGTGAAGTGGAGATGGAAAAAGCGGCAGCACGGACCCGGGAACTCATGCCAGCGGGACAGATGAGATTATTGCTGCGTCGGTCATCGCCGAATCACATGCCAATAACAATGTGCTCCCGACCCGCTGGCGATCAAACAAATTTTCCCCCTGGGCAGATCGACTTAATTGATTTTGGGGTGGAAATTGGGCGATCAGTCAACATTTGCGTTAACGATTTTACAGCAGATTGGATCACAGTGATCGAATCTGCTGTATATCGATGGGAAATCGACATAGTGTATGGGTACCTTTTTACTACAGTCGTTGGCTTTCAGTTGAGGTGTATTTCATACTGTGTTGGTTGTGTTCTGAAGTGTCTGATTGTCTTATCCGTCTTTTTCACAGCGCTTTATCCAGTATCTGGCATCACGGAATACTTTGTTCAACTTGAGCAATTTCTTAGACAAGAGTGGACTTCAAGGTAAGGTCCAGCTGCCATTGCTGCAAATGGCATAGATGCAAAAAAAAGAGTTGTAATGCCTGGTACACACCATGCAATTTCCTTTAAAGGGAACCTTAAGTCAGGGAGAAAAAATGAGTTTAACTCACCTGGGGCTTCCCTCAGCCCACTGCAGCTGATCGGTGCCCTCGCAGCCCCACTCCGATGCTCCTGGACCCGCCGGCGACGACTTCCGGTTTCGCGTGCACCGGCCGACAGGCATGGGAACGCGAGTGATTCTTCGCGTTCCCAGCCACAATAGCACCCCCTATGCTGCTATTGCGGCAAGAGTCCCAGTTGGGACTCAGTCCGCTCGCTAATAACAAATTACAGCTATAAAACACTTTCCTAAGCAGATACCTGGGCTTTTTACTGTGAGAGGAAAAGATAAAAAGGGCAATAGTTCATGTATTTACGCTCTTGGACTCTTCAGACACTGCAATTGAGCAGAGACTATGAAACATTAAATCTGCTTTGTAAATGTTTATAAATAAAATCTTGAGATCAGAATCCATTTATTTCGCCAAGTAAGTGTGCACTTACAAGGATTTTGTCTTGGTGGTTGTTTAACAAACACAAACAAAAATACAAGGGCAGACAAGAGTATATATTACAAGTCAAGAACAGTATGTAAGTATAGTGGCAGTAAGCAAGGTGAGAATTTTTCATTTTCAGTTCTGTGCTGATTACTTTCAAGTCCTAGCAGCTCTAGCGTGGCGCAGTCTACCGCCTGAGGAAAAAAGCTGTTCCTGTGTCTAGAGGTTTTAGTTGCGATTGACCGGAATCTTACCCCTGAAAGCATGCGCTGGAAGATGGAGTGAGCTGGGTGAGAGGGGTCAGAGACAATTTTGGTCACTCTCTTTCTGCACCTGCCAGCGTAACGATCCTGCATGGAAGGTAAGCTACAGCCAATTCTCCTTTCCGCTGTTCGGATGATGCGCTGCAGCCTCCCCTTTTCTAATGCTGAGCAGGAGCCGAACCATACAGTCATAGATGATGTCATGGTGGATTTGATGATTGCAGTGTAGAACTGCACTATTAAATTTTGAGGTAGGCCAAACTCTTTCAGCTGGCGTAGATGGTACATCCTCTGTTGCACTTTCTTGACGATAGTGGCAGTATTGTTGTCCCATTTTAGGTTAGATATTTAAGTCATTTTTAGGATTATAAAGACAGATGCAATTGTTTATCTCATTAGTTGTTTTTCATCTCTGGTTCACTGTAAAGAGACTCTGTAACAAAAAGAAAAGTTCCCCTGGGGGGTACTCACCTCCGTAGGGGGAAGCCTCAGGGTCCCAATGAGGCTTCCCCCTCCCCTGTAGCTGCAGGCAATCCAGCGCTGGCTCCCCCGAAGTGTCCCGGAATCCTCCCTCAACAAGGCTGACAAGCGCTGATTTATTTACCTTTCCTGGCTCCAGCGGGTGGCGCTGTTGCGGCAAACTGTACGGAGATGGGCGGAAATACCCGATGTCTGTCAAGTCCACTCTACTACGCGGGTGCAGGAGACTTGCGCCTGCGCAGTAGAGCGACCCGACAGCGATCGGCTATTTCCGCCTATCTCCAAGCAGAGAGCGGATACTGCGCCTGTGCTGGAGCCGGAAGGTGGATATTTACATCCCCGCTGTTCGGAGGGGCACAGCGAGACTGCCGTGGGACACAGGAGGACGGAGGAAGCCTCGATCGGATCTAGAGGCTTCCCCCCCCATCCGAGGTGAGTACCCCCAGGGGAACTTTTTGTAGTTACAGGTTTTCTTTAAAGAGAACCCGAGGTGGTATTTAATTATGTTACTGGGGCACAGAGGCTGGTTGTGCACACTAAGACCAGCCTCCGTTGCCCCATGGTGTGCCTCCATGTCCCCCCTGCACGCCGCTATACCCCCGCAGTGCTGGCGACACGCAGCGCGTCGCCAGCACAATGTTTACCTAAGCGCTGTCAGTCAGCGCCGCTCCCCCGCCTCCTCCGCATCGGCGCTACCCGCCCGCGTCACTTCCCTCCCGCTGAAATGAAATCCCACCTCGGCTTCTCTTTCAGTCAAAATTTGCCAGGGGTATGAATAATTATGGGCAGCACTGTAAGTACAATCCTGTAGAGCCAAAGAGAGAACAATCGGCTTAGTTATGATGACGTGACTCATGTATACTTTCTTTTGTTTGTATATCAAGACGTTGCTTGTATATTAAGACGAAATTTCACAAAAATGTTTGCTTGTATTGCAAAGCGCCCTTAAACCAAGTTACTCTCACTTCAAAGTTTCACTGCATATTGAAATGTTTAATCAAACCTGCATTAAAGGATAACTGAAGTGAGAGGGAAATGGAGGCTGCTATATTTGTTTCCTTTTAGGCAATACCAGTTGCCTGGCAGTTCTGCTGTGTCTGTCACACACCTGAAAATGCACATAATGCATCCCAATGCAAAATCGCAGTGCAGTTGGAGCAATGTGCGTTTATCTGCTGCAGGAAAAAAAATTATACGGCAAGGCTGCTTTTATTTATTTATTTATTTTTTTTTGCACATCGTGTGAGATTCCCTGTTGCTGGCAAATAAGAATAACATTTCTGTAATGGCACTTTAATTTGTGTTTAGTTTCCTATGTGTTTACCTGCTGAAAAGTGTGAGACTAGATTTGCTTTTGGAACAAAAGTCGTGTTTTGTGATTTCTGTTTTGACCTGACGATGCTTGTGGTCTCTCCAGGTTACGATATGTCAACCTTCATAAGGCGCTACAGCCGTTACCTGAACGAGAAGGCCGTTTCCTACAGACAAGTCGCGTTCGACTTCACCAAAGTAAAGCGAGGGTAAGTTGTCCTGAGCCTTGCAGTGTATGGACAGTTCTGAGGTGTGGTGCACATCTTCTCCCTCACAGCCCACATGAGTGATGCCACCACACTTCAAGAAATAATGCCCAAGTTCCTTTTTACAGACCCCTATTTTTAGTCGCCTATCTTCAAAGGATATCTCAGGCGAGCAATAAAATCTAGTTTTACCTTCCTGGGGCTTTTAGCCTCTAGAAGTCATTTGTGTCCCTCGCCACAGCTCTGTTCTTCCCCGAGGTCCCGCTCGCATCCTCCAACGATCCCCGACCCCGATGGGGCAACGTCTTTTGCACATGCACGGGCGAGCGTGGTTACATCATCGGGAGCGCTCCCAGTGACTTTGATGCTTTCTTGCGCAGGGTGGGCATACGCATGTGCAGAAGACCCCAGGCACCTGAGGTATGGGCTCAGAAGGATGCAGGGAAGGGGAATCGTATGGGATTAAACAATATGGGTTGTGATTACGCTTACAGCTTTATTTGTGTTGGCATTAGCGTATGGTGTTTATCCACTCCTTGTAGTAGTGATATAATATAAAGTAATGGGGTATCTGCTCTTCAGTTTTTTTCTGATCTTCAGCATTCAGTGTTCTTTCTTTATCTTTAGGGCTGATGGGGTGATGAGGACAATGAACACAGAGAAGTTACTAAAGACAATGCCCATCATACAGAACCAAATGGACGCTCTGCTTGATTTCAATGTAAGTACAAGAGACACATGACTAGAACACGTTGCCCGGTGTCACAATCATTAGAGGACCTCCTAACAAAATGTTTTACAGGTGCCAGTAAGGCTCATGTCTGCATTCTAAAGTCCTGTTATTGAGTTAAAAATCTACTGGTAATTCCTAGCAGTTGTGAGATAGGACTTCTGCTGTGTGTATCTAGGCCAAGATGTCACGTGAGGAACCTCAGTACTAAAGATGGTCAATGGGACCTGCTGATTGTAAATGGCAACAAAGAAAAGACTTGGTCTCAACCTGGATTCTGGCCACAATGGGCCAATTTATTAAATCTGTGCCCCTGTACAACAGCACAACGTTTTCAGTCAGTGCGACCTTCCTCAAGTGCTAATAGGATAATTGTGCCAAAACAAATTTAAGTGCAGCATCATTGGCAAATTTGGGTAAAACGCGCCCACGGAGATCAGTGGGTGGGCACAACCTTAACCGCTTTGCATGCCTCTGTTTTTACCCCTTATAGAGAACTCGAGGTGGGTTTTACAAATCCTATTAGCACACAGAGGCTGGGCCTACATATAATGCCCAGCCTCTGTTACTAAATAGTTCTCCCCCAGGCCCCCCCCCCAAAACTAAACTGCTGTGCTAGCGACACACAGCGTGTCGCTAGCAAGCTGTTTACATGTAAATGGTCACTCTCCGCCGCTCCCCGCCTACGCCCCTTTCCTCCAATCAGCTTACAGGGGCGGCCAATACGACATATTTTTCAGGAAACTGCACACGTTCACATCTGGAGTAATTAGTCAGGGCTGTGGAGTTAGTACATAAATCACCCGACACAAAATCCTCAGTTTATGAAACCTCCGACTCCAGGTATCCAGAAATTACTCCACAGCCCTGCAATCTGTGTCCCTGCAGAGCTGATTATCTGGCTTTGAGGATTTCCACATGCACTGTAGGCTGGCCTTGAGGAGAGGGTTGGGAAACACAGCTTTGAGCTGAGGTGGCATTTGAGGTCCAGGCATCCAGCTGCTCTGCATTCTCGGAATATCTAGGAATTCCTGGGTATGAGACGTTCTTTGAACAGAGGAATCATTGCGTAGTGGATTTTGCTTTTGTACAGCCACCCCCACCTCTCTGTTTTCTCCTAATGGTTTCTGCTTCTCTGCAGGTAAATGCCAACGAGCTGACGAACGGCGTCATCAATGCTGCTTTCATGCTGCTCTTCAAAGATGCCATCAGACTGTTTGCTGCGTACAACGAAGGCATCATCAATCTGTTAGGTAACTAGAGGCAAATCTATCTATCTTCACCATGAATCACTTCTTCTATCTCTAGGCTTCTGTTTACATTGCTGCAGCCCTTAGAATGTTCTCCTTATTCAGAACAACCGTTCATTGAGCCAAGGTGTCCAGCCACTACACATACCTGCCTTAAAGTGGACCTGAACTCAGAACTTCCTCTTTGCTCTAAATGATATGCAACAGCATAATAACTTTTAAACAAAAAACATTTCTTTGTTACAGCTGATACAAATCCTGCAATAAATCTACAGTGTCTACTTCCTGCTTTAATGGAAGCAGACATAGGGTTAACATCTTGGGTTTACAAAAAAGCTGCTCTGACACAGCTGAGAGATCAAATTATACTGGTGATTAGTAACAGGAGGGGGAATTAGATGGTGCATTTCTCGGGTTTTCCTTCTGTCCTGTATATCTCTTAACTTGGTGGCCGATCGACCATCCGTTTTGATAATTATCAAATTGGATGAAAATTGGCGTTGCCAAAAGCATGCTCAATTGACGAAGCTTCATTTCTTCCCCGAATGATTTGTACCTAACCTTGATGGCGTTGGCATTCTTTCCTGGTTTTATGTCTGGCCCTGATGGCTCCTCTTCCTCATGCCTAAACTTTTTATAAATGTGCTTCTTTTTTATTGTCCCCGAACGGGGTCGACAAATGAACAAGTGAATAAATCACATGTTCGCCATGAAATGGCCAATAATCTTAAAGAGACTCTGAAGCGAGAGTCGCGCCGCTGAACGGGGGTCCCTTCACCCCCAAACCCACCCCCGCGAACCTTGGTAGTCTTTTGGTCGCAGATTTATTGCTTCCTGGAGGCAGGGCTAACGGCTGCAGCCCTGCCTCCAGTCGCGTATATCAGCGGCGCATCGCCGCCTCTCCCCCGCCCCTCTCAGTGAAGGAAGACTGAGAGGGGCGGGGGAGAGGCGGAGATACGCGCTGACAGAAGCGCGTGGGGCAGGGCTGCAGCCGTAAGCCCTGCCCCAACCAGGAAGCGCTCCCCGGCTGTACGGAGGAGATTTGGGGGATCAGTGACCCCCGTTAAGCCCCGGGATAGCGGCGTTTTAGCAGGGGCACACATGCCCCTGCTATCTATGAGGTCTGAAGCGAGATTTATTCTCGGTTCAGACTCTCTTTAAAGCCGTGGCAGTTTTTCCCCGAAGCCAGAAAGGGGGTTTCCGAGCTGGGGGTGGCTTCAGAGCTTGGAATTCTTGGCGAGCGCTTAGGCAAGTGACAAGGGGTTGGGGTTTAAGATAAATGACCATTTCATGGCATACGGTAGGGGGAGCCCTGCCAAACAGGCTTACAATATAAGGTGTGGACGCATGTGTTATACTACATTTTGATTTTAACTACCCATAGTATACATGAATTGTGTTGTTTTTTTTGGGGGGGGGGGGGGGGGGGGATTAGGATTATACTTGGAGTATAATCTTAATCCTACTTCTAGGAAATCATTGTAAGGGCTTACCTCCACTTGGCTAATCCATTTTCACTCTTATTATTATTTACAGTGGTTTGCAAAAGTATTCGGCCCCCTTGAAGTTTTCCACATTTTGTCATATTACTGCCACAAACATGAATGCATTTTATTGGAATTCCACGTGAAAGCCCAATACACAGTGGCGTACACGTGGAACGAGAATCATACTTGATTCCAAACATTTTTTTTACAAATAACGGAAAAGTGGGGTGTGCGTAATTAATCAGCCCCCTTCGGTCTGAGTGCAGTCAGTTGCCCATAGACATTGCCTGATGCGTGCTAATGACTAAATAGAGTGCACCTGTGTGTAATCTAATGTCAGTACAAATACAGCTGCTCTGTGACGGCCTCCGAGGTTGTCTAAGAGAATATTGGGAGCAACAACACCATGAAGTTCAAAGAACACACCAGACAGGTCAGGGATAAAGTTATTGAGAAATGTAAAGCAGGCTTAGGCTACAAAAAGATTTCCAAAGCCTTGAACATCCCACGGAGCACTGTTCAAGCGATCATTCAGAAATGGAAGGAGTATGGCACAACTGTAAACCTACCAAGACAAGGCCATCCACCTAAACTCACAGGCCGAACAAGGAGAGCGCTGATCAGAAATGCAGTCAAGAGGCCCATGGTGACTCTGGACGAGCTGCAGAGATCTACAGCTCAGGTGGGGGAATCTGTCCACAGAACAGCTATTAGTCGTGCACTGCGCAAAGTTGGCCTTTATGGAAGAGTGGCAAGAAGAAAGCCATTGTTAACAGAAAAGCATAAGAAGTCCCGTTTGCAGTTTGCCACAAGCCATGTGGGGGACACAGTAAACATGCGGTGCTCTGGTCAGATGAGACCAAAATGGATCTTTTTGGCCAAAATGCAAAACGCTATGTGTGGCGGAAAACTAACACTGCACATCACTCTGAACACACCATCCCTACTGTCAAATATGATGGTGGCAGCATCATGCTCCGGCGGTGCTTCTCTTCAGCAGGGACAGGGGAAGCTGGTCAGAGTTGATGGTAGAATGGATGGAGCCAAATACAGGGCAATCTTGGAAGAAAACCTCTTGGAGCCTGCAAAAGACTTGAGACTGGGGTGGAGATTCACCTTCCAGCAGGACAACGACCCTAAACACAAAGCCAGGGCAACAATGGAATGGTTCAAAACAAAACCTATCCATGTGTTAGAATAGCCCAGTCAAAGTCCAGATCTAAATCCAATCGAGAATCTGTGGCAAGATCTGAAAACTGCTGTTCACAAACGCTGTCCATCTAATCTGACTGAGCTGGAGCTGTTATGCAAAGAAGAATGGGCAAGGATTTCAGTCTCTAGATGTGCAAAGCTGGTAGAGACATACCCTAAAAGACTGGCAGCTGTAATTGCAGCCAAAGGTGGTTCTACAAAGTATTGACTCAGAGGGCCGAATAATTACGCACACCCCACTTTGCAGTTATTTATTTGTAAAAAAAAAAAAAAAAAAAAGTTTGGAATCCTGTATGTCTTTCTTTCCACTTCTCTTGTGTACACCACTTTGTATTGGTCTTATATGGAATTCCAATAAAATTGATTCATGTTTGTGGCAGTAATGTGACAAAATGTGGAAAACTTCAAGGGGGCAGAATACTTTTGCAAACCACTGTAGTATTTATATGGCGCTGACATCTTTCGCAGCACTATACTAATTGGCTGTTTATACATACCTGGGGCTTCCTCCAGCCCAATCCGCACAGATCGCTGTCCTCAGCTTTCTGTATCGCCGGTACCGGGTTACCGTAACTTTGGCCAGCCGCGGGCGGTCTACGCAAGAGGAAGTGCACTCTCTACGTATCTCTCAGGCAGCCGCGGCGCACATCTCTTGCACAGACTGCCCGCGACTGGAGGAAGTTAAGGGACCCGGATCCGACGGTACAGAAAGCTGAGGAAGGCGGCGTGGGAGCGATCCGTGCGAATGGGGCTGGAGGAAGCCCCAGGTATATGTGTGTTATATATTTTATTTTATAAATTTTTTTTATATTGTCTCTGGTACACTTTAAGACTACTTGCATCCCCATTGCAATAGATAGGGCAAATATTTATACTATTGAGTTCTTTTGACTGTCAAATTGCCCAGTATTGAGGTGAGCTTTTGGGGAGTACATTACTGGTAGGACAAGTGATAGGAGAATGCAGTAAGGAGTGTTCATGTAGGTGGAGGTATCACATGATTGGCACAGTCCCTCTGTTTGTTTGTTTTTTGTTTGCTATACAGAGGGCTATGCAACATCTTAGTTTATGTTGCTTGACATAATGATGTGTAGAGCTGTTTTATGACAGTGTTCAACTTTCTCTCCTAGAAAAATATTTCGACATGAAAAAGATTCAGTGTAAAGACGGGCTTGACATCTACAAGAAGTTCCTCACTAGGATGACCCGGATTTCTGAGTTCCTAAAAGTTGCAGAGGTAGCTGACCTTTTATTGACACCCCCCCCCCCCCCCCCCCCCACATACATTTTTCTTTACTAACCGGACCTTTCCAGGTTTTGCCTACTTCCAATGCTTCACATCCGTCGCAAACAGTCAGTATCCAGGTATCATATGATTTATCAGCTGACTGTTACAAAGGACAGCACCCTCAATGCATTGTTTAAAGCTACACACACACACTAGACAATTGCTTTGGCTGATCGTTTGCTCATTTAGTGTGTACAGCAGCCACCTGACATTGTTTAAAGCGGATCCGAAATGAAAAACTAACTATAACAAGTAACTTGTCTATATATCTTATCTAAAGTTTAGATAGTTTACACAGCATATCTAGCTGCAAACAGCTTTAACAGAATATGGATTATTTCTTCCAGTGATACAATGAGGGCAGCCATGTTCTGTTTGTCACATTGTCACAGGCTGAGGGCTGGCGATGCTATCTGCTTGCCTGTGTGTAAATTCAGTCCCATCTCCTCCTCCCTGCTGCCTCTGAAATCTCTGGCTAGTAATCTCCTCCTGCCCAGACTGAGCTCCCATAATCCCTTGCTACAGTGCCAAGGCACAAAAGGAGCTGTGGGCGAGGCTTGTTTAGTTTATAGGGAATTAGAGTATTAAAACAAAACAAAAAAGTATTTGGCTTGAGGAATGCCCTATAAACAATAGGAAAGGAACACAATTATGCAATGAGTAAAAATTTATCTCGGATCCACTTTGAGGATCTGACTTGTGGGATGCATAACAATGCTCGAGCAGCCCCAATCGCATTGTTTTTTCAGACTGTCCTCTAGCGGGCGTACCTGGTTTAAGCAATGGCTAAGCATTTTGATTCACAAATCCAAAGGTGCCCATCAATGATACAATCCTGATTGTACAATCTTACCAAATCTATTTAGTAGACGGGTAAAATACACTTTGTATGTAGGCTTTAGGTAGTCCCTAATATTGCATAGAAGTGGTATGATTGGACAATCAGGATTGTATAATTAATGGGCACCTCAAAGTACACCTGTAATGAAAACCCCCCACTAGGGGGTACTTATCTCAGGAAGGGGGGGGGAGGCCTCTGTATCCTAAAGAGGCTTCCCCTGTTCCTCCTTAGCCAGGGCGATCCAGTGCAGAGACGCCAAACTCTCAGCATCCATAGCAGTCCTATGACGCGCCTCGCGCAGACGCAGTGACTGCTTTCCAATGGGCTTCGCCAAAAATCGCCAAGCCCAATCGTATCTGCTCTACTGCACAGACGCAGATACCTCGCGCCTGCACAGGACCCGTTGGGCTCGGCCATTTCCTCCGGGGCGCAAACTAAAAGCCGCTAGTGCGCCTGCGCGAGGCAGGATTGCTATTGGTCTGGAGCCGGACTACCACTGCACCTGCGCACACTGCTGACCAGCTTGTAGGCGGATTTTCATGGGGGAGCCCGTGCTGGAATCTCTGCTAATGAGGAGGAAGGGGGGAAAGCCTCTTTAGGAACCAGGGGCTTCCCCCTCTTGGAGGTAAGTACTCCCCAGGGGCACTTTTTTTTTTCTTATATTACACTTTGTGTAAATCTGTGTGAGACGTATAAAGTTTCACTTTTAAAGTCGTGTATTTGGTAATAGATTTTTGAACGTTGCCAGGCATGTGCATGTTCCAGAATACTGACCACTGTTTCTCTCTGTAATATTCAGCTTCTGATTTTATTATTTTTATTTTCTTTAGCAAGTCGGGATTGACAGAGGAGATATACCGGATCTGTCTCAGGTAAAGAATATTTAGCTTTCAGTTATGTTAAGGTGATCTTTAAAGAAAACCTGAACTGAAAATTAAAAGTCAAAATAAACATACACAAGTCACACTTACCTCCCGTGTAGTCTACTCCTCAATCTCTTTTTCCTCTCCTGCATCCTGTTTGTCCACTGTGATCAATGGAATTCTCCGTCCTCCATTTTGAAAATGGCCATTACCAAATAACAGCTTTCTGGTCAGCACACTGTTAAACTGTAACATCGCCCACTTGAGCCATAGGGAAACATGGACATTACCGAGCACATCAGTTGTTCACTCAGCTATAACTGACAGCAACTGATATATAACTGACAGCAACTGTTATATTTTAGTTCTGACAAAATGTCAGAACTGGAAGGGATCATTGTCAGAAGAAAATGGTGAGCTTCTGAGAGGAACTGATGGCAAGGTAACTATTTAATGTTCATTTGAAGTTACTTCATGTGTTTATTTTAAATAATTTTACTCAGTACAGGTACCCTTTAAGTGTAACAGAAGTGATGCGACATGGTAAAATTGATTTTTTGATCTCCCCCATGAGGAGATGAAAAAGTCCAAAACCTGTCGGTTCTGTCAGATTGTAACTGCTTCCTCCTTTAACCACTTGCCGACCGCGCACTCATAACGCGCGTCGGCAAAGTGGCAGCTGCAGGACCAGCTGGCTGCAGGCTAATTAATCAGGAAGCACGGCGGGGGGCTCCGTGAATAGCCTGCGGGCCGCCGATCGCGGCTCGCAGGCTAAATGTAAACACAAGCGGAAATAATCCACTTTGTTTACATTTGTACAACGCTGCTAACAGTAGCAGCGTTGTACTAGATCAGTGATTCCTGGCCAATCAGCGGCCGGGGATCGCTGTCACATGACAGGCAGTAGCCTGTTAGAGGCTGCACAGGACAGATCCGTTCCTGTGCAGCCTCCGATCTCCAGGGCAAAGAGGGAGGGGGGGAATTCTGCGGTGGAGGGGGCTTTGAGGTGGTGCACCCCCCGCCACCCACACGCATGCAGGAGCGATCAGACCCCCCCCCCCCCCAGCACATCATACCACTAGTGGGGAAAAAGGGGGGGCGATCTGCTCGCTCTGCCTGGTGTTTGATCTGTGCTGGGGGCTGTAGAGCCCACCCAGCACAGATCAGCTAAAACAGCGCTGGTCCTTAAGGGGGGTAAAGGCTGGGTCATCAAGTAGTTAAGGTGGACCTGAACTCTTGCACAGGACAGAAGGAAAACATAGAGAAATGAACCCTGTATGTATTTAGAGAGTTAAATTCCCCCTCATTTGTGTCTAATCACAAGTGGTAATTTGATCTATCCCGTGTCACATGACTGCCATGACAGAGTTTGCAGATAAGCTCATTTGAACGCACAGGATGTTAACAATGTCTGCTTCCATAAAAGTGGGAAGCAGAAACAGCGGGTCCGCTTTAAGACCAGATCCTTTTTTTCTACTTTTACTCAGTGGTCACTGTGATTGGCTCACAGGATCAGGAGCCAATTAAATTTAAATTTAAAATCTATATCCAGGCAGCGATTAGAGGTTGCAAACATTATGTAGAGTTTAGTAGTGTGCGTTCACCAAGTTGTTGAGTGATTCAGGTTTTTATTTTCCCATCTAATTACACAGTTTCAGGTGCTTGTAGTAATAAGGTAGAGTGGATAGTATACAAGTATAATTTGTGCCGCTGTTTTTGAGCTAGTGTTGGTTTCAGTTAGAGCAGTAACATTTTATTGGTATGTACCCTTTTTAAAACCCTGTACTCACCAAGTAGCCCCTGGCATAGAAACATTATCAGAAGTACCCCTTGACAAATATATATTTAATCGTAGTTAATTATAATTGGTTCTAAACAATTTTCAAGCATTTACTATTGCTTTTAATTAGCTAAAATACTAATTTGGTGGTGTTATAAATAAGATTTAGAATTTTCTAAAACTCTAAATTTGTTCTTGGTTGTGTATATCAAGCCTGAGGACCCTCTGGGGTACCCGTACCATGCATTGAGAAACTAGGAGTTTAAGAGTACCTAATGTATATCTTCCATCTGGTACAATTGATCATTTTGATTTAAAGGGATACTTAAGCGAAAAAAAAAATGATTTTTACTCACCTGGGGCTTCTCTCAGCCCCCTGCAGCTGTCCGGAGCCCTCGCAGCCCCACTCCGATCCTTCTGTCCCTGCCGGTGGCCACTTCCGGGTTCGGCGACCGCCGCCGGCAGGCTGGGAACGCAAATGTGATTCTTCGCGTTCCCAGCCACAATATATCGCCCCCTATGCTGCTATTGCCTTCTTGCCGCAATAGCAGCATAGGGGGCGATGTATTATGGCTGGGAACGCGAAGAATCACTCGCGTTCCCAGCCTGTCGGCGGCTGACGCCGAACCCTGAAGTGGCCGCCTGCAGGGACAGAAGGATCGGAGCGGGGCTGCGAGGGCTCCGGACAGCTGCAGGGGCCTGAGGGAAGCCCCAGGTGAGTAAAAATCATTTTTTTTTTTTTTGATTATGTATCCCTTTAATGATCAGTTGGACAGACATTGATGGAAGAAATTGTGTATGACCTTAAAGCGGATCAGAGATGAAAAACTAACTATAACAAGTAACTTGTCTATATATCTTATCTAAAGTTTAGATGGTTTACACAGCAAATCTAACTGCAAACAGCTTTAATAGAAAATTATTATTTCTTCCTTTGATACAATGACAGCAGCCATGTTGTTTGTAAACATTACACAGAGGCAGGCTTGTCTGCATCTTGAGCACTCAGCCTGTGAAATCAATGGCTAGTAACACCACCACCACCTCCTCCTGCCCAGACTGAGCTCCCATGAGCCCTTGCTACTTCCAACGCTCTCTGAAAATCTATGGACGTGGTTTATTGAGTTTATAGGGAATTACAGTATTAAAACAAAACGGTATTTGGCTTGAGGAATGCCCTATAAACAATAGGAAAGGAACACAATTATGCAATGAGTAAAAGTTCACCTCGGATCCACTTTAACACTAACCAATCTGACTACTGAAATGGAGAGACCCGTTTTTCATGCCTGTATGAAGTTGTCCATCCTGCAGCCTAACTCAAAGTGAACTCTTTAAAGAGAACCTGAGGTGGATTTATTAAATCTTAATAGGACACAGAGGCATGTTCTGTGCACCATGACATGCCTCTGTGTTCTTCTGCCGCTGCCAGTCCCCCCATGCCCTCTTGTCCCCCGATAAATAGCGGCAGGCTAGCGACAATTTGCTTGTCTCTAGCCTGATGTGTACCTGGCAGCCTGTCAATCAGTTTTCCCCGCCTCCTCCATAGTGTGGCTCCCCCAGCTGCTCTCCGCTTCCGCTAGCTTCCTCCAATCAGAAGCTAAGCCGCGAACCAGGAAGTACTCAAGCTGATGTTTACCTGACAAGCTGCCAGGTAAACATCTGGCTAGTGACTTTTTCTCCTGAGATTTCTCCTAGGTGATCTTTTCTCAACTTGTCATAAAATGCTTTTTAACTCACCAACAAGCAAGAAAACACTAAATTTGATAGCACCTTTTCTCCAACGTTTGGGTACTTTTTTAATTGTATAATGCTGAAGAGTTAATTTAAAGAGAAAATGAAAGTTATCTCCTAGGAGATAATGCGCATGAAAAATTTAATTTCATATGAGCCTTGGAGTGAAGATGTCCTGTGCAAGATTGAACATAGACCTTGAAAATGCTGGTTATCTTAGGCATACATCCGAACATGTTGGAAAAGTTTTGTGGCTGATGCGGCAGCATGATTTATAATCGCATGATGACAAACTAGTGCCTTCGGCCGTCCTACATTTGATGTTACAGCTCCTGTATGTGGTAGTACAAGCATCCTGCCACTTCTGCACCTGCCCATGTGTGACAGTCTAACTTGTTGCATCGAGAGCCCCGCTCCTTTCCTGCCCCCTGCCTCGTGTATGTGATTTTCTTTAAAGTGAGCCAGAGATGAAGCACCCTCATGTATTTTACCAGATATATCAGTGGGAACATTAGAGAAAACACCCACCCTGCTCTCTGCTTCATTCTTCACTGTTCAGCCTGCTTCTTATCAGCCCTGATAAAATCCCAGACTGAGCATTCAGTCGGGGATCATTCTAGGTCTTTGATGTCTTTTCAAGCCCTAGCCTGCCTTCTTGTGGCTCTGCTACGGTGTTTCCCCGAAAATAAGACACTGTCATATTAATTTTTCTTTCAAAATATGTGCTAGGGCTTATCTTCAGGGAGGTCTTATATTTTGTGAGGGTAGCCAGATCCCCTTT
The DNA here is from genome assembly GCF_040937935.1 of Hyperolius riggenbachi. Classification (NCBI taxonomy): domain Eukaryota; kingdom Metazoa; phylum Chordata; class Amphibia; order Anura; family Hyperoliidae; genus Hyperolius; species Hyperolius riggenbachi. Next base: position 47,683,450 of record NC_090647.1, read on the forward strand.
TAGTATTTAGTCCTATTCCCTCTGTATACAGGCAGATCCCTCTGTATATGGCCAGATCCCTCCTGTATATAGGAAGATTCCCCCTGTATATGGCCAGATCCCCCTGTATATAGGCAGATTCCCCCTGTATATGGCCAGATCCCCCTGTATATAGGCAGATTCACCTTGTAAATTGCCAGATCCCCCTGTATATAGGCAGATTTCCCCTGTATACAAGCAGATTCCCTCCCTCACCTGCCCACCTGCTCGCCCGCTTTACCACATCTGTGCATGGCTCCTGGCCCCTTTGTTACAAAGCCGGATCCCTCCGCTGTTCATCCCTGGCATAATTCAAACCGCCGATCAGCGGTGAAGGCGGCTAATGCAGTCTGGTAAGCACTGCCGTATACAGGAAGTGGTCTTTGTTTACTTCCTGTAGAGGGCGGCGCTGTTACGGGACTGCAGTAACTGCCTTTTATGCGCTGATCAGCGGTTTGAATTATGCCAGGGATGAACAGCGGAGGGATCCGGCTTTGTAACGGAGGGGCCAGGAGCAATGCACAGATGTGGTAAAGCGGGCGAGCGGGCGGGATGTAGATCGGGGGGGGGGGGGGGTGCCGAAGTGAGCAGGACCCCAGCGCCGACCATGTCCCCGCCAGGTTCACAGCCACTAGGGTTTATTTACGGAGGATGTCTTATATTTCAAGGACACTCGATATAGAAGCTAGGTCTTATTTTCAGGGGATGATTTATATTCGGGGAAACACGGTATAATGACCCAGCTATAATGATTCCTGGAATAATAGAACACAGCAGAGGCGCCAGGCAAGAATAAAATATTTAAAAAACGTTTAAAAGGAGGGATGTAGGTGGATTCACCTCCCTCAGGTAAAGACCAGCCAATGAGCCGTTGGTAAACAACAATACAATTTATTGGGGATTCTCCCAAAAATGCAACGCGTTTCACGGGCAAAGCTCCCGCTTCATCAGGCAATCAGAACGGAGAAAACACATTAGTAGGTAAATTTCTGTTAAGAACGCTACAGTACAGAGGTGTTCTTAACAGAAATTGACCTACTAATGTGTTTTCTCCGTTCTGATTGCCTGATGAAGCGGGAGCTTTGCCCGTGAAACGCGTTGCGTTTTTTGGAGAATCCCCAACAAATTGTATTGTTGTTTACCAACGGCTCATTGGCTGGTCTTTACCTGAGGGAGGTGAATCCACCTACATCCCTCCTTTTAAACTGTTTTTAAATATTTTATTCTTTCCTGGCGCCTCTGCTGTGTTCTATTACTCCATTGATTAAGTCCACTCTGGGTGGAGGGGTGCATCCCCATCTGTTTTATCCTGTCTACAGAGAGCGATATTTTAATACCTGAGTGGGGTCAGGTTATAATTCTCCCCACCTGCCGTTCCAGTGGTTGCCTGTGTGGTCACCCAACCTTGTGAGTATATCTATTGTTGATCTACATTTGCCTCATCTTGTACCGACATACTGCACCATATCGGGCTCTCGGTCTCATTTGTGTTTTTTTATAAGATAATGATTCCTGAGCAATGCCAGACTGAATGCTCAGTCAGGAATTTTATCAGGGCTGATAACAAGCAGGCTGAGCAGTGAAGAATGAAACAGAGAGCAGGGTAGGTGTTTTCTCTAATGTTCCCACTGATATTTATGGTAAAATATGTGAGGCTGCTTTGTCTCTGGTTCACTTTAAAGACAACTGAACTGAGAGAGATATAAAGGCTGCCATATTCATATTTTTTAAGATACTAGTTGCCTGGCTGTCCTGCACATCTCTTTAGCTGCAGTAGTGTCTGAATCGCACACCTGAAACAAGCATGCAGCTAATCCAGTCAGGCTTCAAGCAGAAACCTTTGATCTGCCTGCTTGTTCAGGGTCTATGGATAAGAGTATTGGAGGCAGAGGATCAGCAGGACAGTCTGGAAATCTGCATTGTTTAAAAGGAAATTAATATGATAGCCTCCCTAACCCCCCTCAGTTCAGGCATCGTTTAAAGATTGTTCTTTTGTCAGTTGAAAGTTTACCCTGGGAGCCATGTGACATGAGACAGTCATGTATGTACACTGCCAAGCATACATATAACTAGGCTGTGTTCTTTTTTTTTTTTTTCTGCCTGAAAAAATTACGGTAACCCTTGACGTAAGCAACAGTTTCTCCGGATAGCCAACCCTCCCTCACTGATGAGGAATTACAGCCATGAAACTCTTTCCTGGTAGAGAACAGCTTTTGAGTGCAGGGGATAGATAAAAAAGGGTCAGTAGTTCATATATTTTTTTCACTGGGATGCAGACACTGTGAGAGAGACTGTGGCATTCATATGAGACAATACAACATTAAACCTACTTTTTTTAGTTTTTGAAAAGATAAAACTGGAATTCTAAAAAAATAAATAAAAAGTAATAAATTAATTTTCAGGACTAAGAAGATATACAATCTCCTTGGGTACAAAACCACATTCTTACCTAAGAAGAGGGGGGCCTCTGCATCCTAATGAGGCATTCCTTGCTGTCCTGGGCGCCTGCCCAAGTACGGCCGTGCCTCCGCAGTAAGTTAGAACCGCTTGTGCAGGAGTGGGAGCGTGCTACCGCACAGGCACGGCTGCGCTTCCGTGGCTACAGTACGGCCGTGCTCCTGCCTGCCAGAAGGCCCCAAACAGCTGGAAAGTACCGGGCATCAGGGGAGGCCAACGAGGGTAGCCTCATTAGGATCTTCCTTCTCCTTGGGTAAGTATCTGTGGCTCGGGTTCTCTTTAAGGATCTGGCTTTCAATTCCCACCAAAGGGATCTGCTGCTGTATTCTGTAAAATATTGCTGCATATTTTTAGGCTTGTTGTATGGATACAGGAAACAAGTAAATGAACAGCAGCTGTTGTATGAGCCTTCCAGAGCTGCTGCTGCTATTTGGAGCATGCTGACTGCAGAATTCCTACATGTTTCCTTTCTGTACAATCAGTAACTCGCAGATTGCAGTGTTATGTCAGAAGAGAAGGAGCTGTGTGCTGTACTGGGATGGAATTTGCAGGTAGGGTAGCAGGGTTACTGTGTCAGAAGGGAAGGAGCTGTGTGCTGTGCTCTGCAGCATGTGAGGATGGTATTTGCAGGTTGGGTAGCCGGGTTACTATGTCAGAAGGGAAGGAGCTGTGTGCTGTGCTCTGCAGCATGTGAGGATGGTATTTGCAGGTTGGGTAGCCGGGTTACTATGTCAGAAGGGAAGGAGCTGTGTGCTGTGCTCTGCAGCATGTGAGGATGGTATTTGCAGGTAGGGTAGCCGGGTTACTATGTCAGAAGGGAAGGAGCTGTGTGCTGTGCTCTGCAGCATGTGAGGATGGTATTTGCAGGTTGGGTAGCGGGGTTATGTCAGAAGGGAAGGAGCTGTGTGCTGTGCTCTGCAGCATGTGAGGATGGTGTTTGCAGGTAGGATAGCTGGGTTACTATGTCAGAAGGGAAGGAGCTGTGTGCTGTGCTCTGCAGCATGTGAGGATGGTATTTGCAGGTAGGATAGCAGGGTCACTGTGTCAGAAGGGAAGGAGCTGTGTGCTGTGCTCTGCAGCATGTGAGGATGGTATTTGCAGGTAGGATAGCAGGGTCACTGTGTCAGAAGGGAAGGAGCTGTGTGCTGTGCTCTGCAGCATGTGAGGATGGTATTTGCAGGTTGGGTAGCAGGGTTATGTCAGAAGGGAAGGCGCTGTGTGCTGTGCTCTGCAGCATGTGAGGATGGTATTTGCAGGTAGGGTAGCCGGGTTACTATGTCAGAAGGGAAGGAGCTGTGTGCTGTACTGGGATGGAATTTGCAGGTAGGGTAGCAGGGTTACTATGTCTGAGTGGAAGGAGCTGTGTGCTGTGCTCTGCAGCATGTGAGGATGGTATTTGCAGGTAGGATAGCAGGGTTACTATGTCAGAAGGGAAGGAGCTGTGTGCTGTGCTCTGCAGCATGTGAGGATGGTATTTGCAGGTAGGATAGCAGGGTTACTGTGTCAGAAGGGAAGGAGCTGTGTGCTGTGCTCTGCAGCATGTGAGGATGGTATTTGCAGGTAGGATAGCAGGGTTACTGTGTCAGAAGGGAAGGAGCTGTGTGCTGTGCTCTGCAGCATGTGAGGATGGTATTTGCAGGTAGGGTAGCCGGGTTACTATGTCAGAAGGGAAGGAGCTGTGTGCTGTGCTCTGCAGCATGTGAGGATGGTATTTGCAGGTTGGGTAGCCGGGTTATGTCAGACGGGAAGGAGCTGTGTGCTGTGCTCTGCAGCATGTGAGGATGGTATTTGCAGGTAGGGTAGCCGGGTTACTATGTCAGAAGGGAAGGAGCTGTGTGCTGTACTGGGATGGAATTTGCAGGTAGGGTAGCAGGGTTACTGTGTCAGAAGGGAAGGAGCTGTGTGCTGTGCTCTGCAGCATGTGAGGGTGGTATTTGCAGGTTGGGTAGCAGGGTTACTGTGTCCGAGTGGAAGGAGGTGTGTGCTGCACTCGGATGGCATTTGCAGGTTGGGTAATTGACACAGAAGTCTAGTTGCTGTAGACAGTGCAGCTCTCAGGCATCTGTCGGGAGGGGGTGACTCAATGCTGTAATCTGCTGTCTCATGGCCAGAGGAATGCATTTGGAGGATGATTTTATCATTTGGCATTGGCTGTGCATTCTCCTTAGTATTTGCCGGCAAGCACTGCACTGTGTGAAAGGCTGGCCCAGATGTCTGGTCTGCAGCTGCACACATGTGCTCAGAACCATCTTCTGATGCACAGTGATCTTCCTGTAGTGCATAGGGAGTTTGTCATTAATCCCAGCGTATTGATCTGCTTCTGTAATCAGTTACTGCTGCTAGCTTACCCCACATCTGCTGAGCAGCACTATTCATGGATGGTTTGGTAGGGAGCGTGTAATTGCCTCTCTCCAGGATTCACTTTTATCTGCTGTATAAAACCTAGAGGTGCCCCTCTGCATCGATATATGGCAGATGTGATCATAATGAGCAAATCTGGCAGAGAGTGATGCTGCAACAAGGCCACTCAATCGTCTTTCTGGGTGAAATTGGCTGAAAGGATCTGTCAAGCGTGCTGGAAAATCTCTGTTTGAAAGGGTTAGTTCGGTTACATGGCTGTCATCACTGGTTTTAATTTCCCAACAACCGCCAGACTCCTGGCTGGTTTCCCCACCCAAGTGTATGTGTATGCACCCCCCCCCCCCCCCCCTTAGCTTGTGGTCAGGGTTACAGGCTCACTAAATACTCCCCTCCTCCTGTGTCTTGCGTTTCTTTAAATTGTCACCGTAACCACCTGTACCACCTGCAGGGCTGTGGAGTTAGTCGTGGAGTTGGGGGAATTTTGGGTACCTGGAGTTAGATTCGGTGGTTTCACTTTTGTATCTGACATCACTACAATAACTGGTGTCGCGTGGTACAGACACTCGCCATGGCAATTCAAAAGGACACCAGACACGCTAGAGGGATGTGGGGGTCTAGGACTATTTCCAGTATTGGGAATGTATATGTAGTGTTTGGGCGGGCAGTAGATCCCACTTTGATCAGATTCGATCAGATAGGGATCTATCAGATGGTCGATCTGGTGTCTGATTGACAAATGTATGGCCAAGTGCACTAAGCACCCATCAAACTTTTTTTTTTTCCCCTTCTTACGGTGAACCTCCCCAGAATGCCTGATACACACCATGCAATTTCCCATCGCAGAGACGGATCGAAACGATTATTTCCGACAGGCTCGATCGTTTTTCCTGATTTTGTATAGAAGTAATCAGAAAATGGATCAGAAAACTGGTCGGAAATCAGATTGGGCCTGTCTAAAGTTATCTGTTTGACTTGTCCATGTGACAGGAAATGGCATGGTGTGTATCAGGCATAAAGGAGGCTCATGATGCAGTATGCTATGGGGGGGGGGGGGGGGGGAGGAGATGCACCATTGCTTACCTATGGTGAGCTGCTCCTTTATTCCCCCTCAACGCATGCACCTAGCGCAGTGATAGGCAAACTTGGCTCTCCAGCTGTTAAGGAATTACAAGTCCCACAATGCATTTGCCTTTATGAATCATGACTGTGGCTGTTGACTCCTGCAAAGCATTGTGGGAATTGTAGTTCCTTAACAGCTGGAGAGCCAAGTTTGCCTATCACTGACCTAGCGGGTATTCACATCTACATACTGTAGCTCCCAGCATGCATTGCGGCTGGGAGCCATCCTCCGAAGGCGGACTCTTTGAACAGCGAACAGTGATGGCGCACTCCACAGGACCATAGCTAAGCAACAGCATACTGCATCACACACCTCCCTTATGGGAAATTCATTGTTTGAGTTTTGAAGTGGCATTTTACAGTAGGTTGGTGGCCCAAATTGCCTCCACTTCCACATTATGGAGGTGTTTGTACACCCCCTGCTATCCTCACCACTGTCTGTAATACCCCCTTTCTTGGCTTTAAAGGGATACTGTAGGGGGGTCGGGGGAAAATGAGTTGAACTTACCCGGGGCTTCTAATGGTCCCCCGCAGACATCCTGTGTTGGCGCAGCCACTCACTGATGCTCCGGCCCCGCCTTCAGTTCACTTCTGGAATTTCTGACTTTAAAGTCAGAAAACCACTGCGCCTGCGTTGCCGTGTCCTCGATCCCGCTGATGTCACCAAAAGCGCACAGCGCAGACCCGTAATGGTCTGTGTCTGCACAGTACACTCCTGGTGACATCAGGGCGAGCGAGGTCACGGCAACGCACGCGCAGTGGTTTTCTGACTTTAAAGTCAGAAATTCCAGAAGTGAACTGGAGGCGGGGCCGGAGCATCGGTAAATGGCTTCGCCAACACAGGATGTCTGCGGGGGACCATTAGAAGCCCCGGGTAAGTTCAACTCATTTTCCCCCGACCCCCCCTACAGTATCCCTTTAATATGTAGATCAGGCAAGAAATGATGATGATGTAGGTTTGTATGGAAAGGTGATGGTGGAGGGTAGCCTATCACCCCGCTGGCTTTACAGTTACCGCCAGACTGTCAGTGTTGTGTGACAGATTATCAGTATTGAACCTACAGCTTGGATTTATGCAGAGAATGTCATTAGGTCATTGCGGAGTTGTTTGTGTTTAAAATTGCCTGCGGTTTACGTGGATTTACATGATCCATAATCCAGTGACCTGTGAAGCGGAGTGTCAATAGTACTGTTCTCGCTCTTTCTAATGCATTAGAACAGGAGACTCTCTGCTTCTTCTGTTTCCTACCTGCAGCTGATTTATCTGAACTGGAGTCTGTGCCAAAGCAGCCAGCTTTACTCTGCTAAAGCCCTGCTAAACCCTGGCAGCTGCATGTGCCTCCCATTGTTGCTGGTCTTACCTGTTTGTGTCTTTATTTAAAGTGTACCAGAGATGTTAAAGTTTAGATTTGATACTTTCCTTCCTCCAGCCCCAAAAGCTTGTGTGAGTCCCACGCTGGCCTCCCACTGTCTGCCGTTCAGCTGTGATCAGTCTACTGCGCATTCTTGGGAAGTTTTGGGATCCTTTTGAGGCTTCCCTCGGTGGTCCGTTGTCCTGTCATTGAACGTTGCAGCCCTCCTCCACATTGGGCCTGCGCTCTCCCTCTGTTACGAGCGTGACCGTGCAAGTGCAGAAGTACAAAGCGCGCGTCTCCTCCTTGCTGTGTGGGTGTGGCTACTGCGTGACCACGCTAAATGAAGAGAAGGTGTGCGGCCCAAATACAAGCGACAATGCCTAGTTGTTAATCTTCCGGGAGACTTCCCTCTCTTAGGTCAGGATCTTATTTTGTACCCAAGCTTCGGCTCGGGTACACTTTAAGCATGGGCACATTTGATGCTGGGAGGTGCTTACTGGGATGATCACCGCTAGCTACGGTACTTGCAAGGGCGGGATCTTTTACCAATGGCAATATGCATAAAATGCAGGTATGGAGTCCGATCGTGATTACTGGCCTCTGAAGCTGTCTTCAGGCCTCTGTCCCCTATGAACCCACCACAGTCTTTTCACGCCATTTGTAAGCCAAATGGACTCTACTTAAAAGGTTGGACTGCAGCATCGTTGTCCTCTCATGTGACTATTACTCAGGATTATGTGAAATACGTAGCGGGTTTTGAGTTACAAAATATCCTGCAGTCTGTCATTAAAACAAACCTGTTTTCAGAAGAACCTATAAAATGCCAGACACATGTATAGCAGGCTATGTAGGAGACTCCTTTATGTAAAAGAAACAAAAACCCAAAAAGTGCTGTATTTAGCCCTTCTCAGCAGTTTATAGTGAACCCGACCCGAAGCTCAGGGCAAATAGGAAATGCCTAAGGAGAGGGAAGCCTCTGGATCCTATGGCTTCCTGGGTGCGCAACAACTCATGGGACCCCCCTGCGAAATTAGCATACACACACCTACCTACTCCTTCCCCCGACACCATCTCCCCAAATAGTCGCACAGTGGAGCAGTGTAATATTTACCTCCTCCAGCGCTACATTGTGTCTCTTCTGTTCTTCCTAGCAGCTGCACGCTCTATACATCTTGCTTCCGATCATGTGACATGCATTGGGAGTCGGAGGTATGCAGCATAGAGCGTGTGGCTGTCGGGAAGATCAGAGGAGGCCCCAAAGCAGCACTGAAGCAGGTAAATATTAAACTGTTCATGGCTACTCTGCAGTAGGGGGAGAAGCAGGCCACCCCACGGTCACTATAGTTACTCCACTTCATTTAAGACTGCTCAATAAAGTGTTACATCTTAATAAACCATTTGGCCCGCGACATAGACTATGGTTTTAGATTTTGGCCCCCTATGTGATGGAGTTTGAGTGCTTCTGACACATTGTAAATATCTGTCTGTGGTGATGTTATTCACAGTGGAAATCCCCTGCTTGTGAGTATTACAGCTGACCGAAGCTTCCTGTCTAGTCATAACCGCTATGCAGAGGCATGAAAGATCTGATCCAGGGAAAGCCTCAAAAAGTTACAATGTGATGGTGTCAACTGTGTATCATCTGCAAAATGACATTTACTCCTATGAAAAACTGACATCACTGTAGCACAATGAGGAACTGTAACCCAGGATTAAACGTCATCCCAATCAGTAGCTGATACCCCCTTTCCCCTGAGAAATCTTCACCTTTTCTCTAAGAGATCATTTGGGGGGGGGGAGGGGGTTCCATATGGCTGATGATGTTGTGGTGAAACACCTCTGTGTGATGTCATGACCATAATCCTGAGCGTTTCCTGGCATTGCATTGTGAGAAATGATGGCTTTTTCTAACTGCCAAGCAAGCAGTATCTCTCTCTGTGCATAGAACTCTCAGTAACGAACATTCCACACAGATCTGGCAGAACTAAAGGTGTCACCTCCAGTGATACATTTCAGAATGTAAATCAGGGAGAGGAAAGATCTTACAATGGGAAAACACTGACTAAATCTATAAATAATGTAAAGAAGCAATTTTTAACATTATATTCACTACGATTCCTCTTTATTGGACCAAAATCGCAGAAAATGATAAATTTAGAATACATGTGTACACATACATAGAAGAAATACGATTCCCCCATAGTAAAATGCATTATAAATTAATTTTCTCCTATGTTACAGGCAGTACAGTAGGCAGTAAAAATCTGACAGGTTTTGGTCTGGTCAATCGCCTCATGGGGGATTTTCAGTCTCTCCTTTATTCTCTATGAAAGCACACCTTGGAAAGGATCTATACCATATTCTGCCCAGCCTTTCTACTCATTTGCACACTTTTTGTGAGTTGAACTGAGCAACTGCCATTCAGTAAGTGCTTTTGAAAATAAAGAAAACCCTGAGACTCCCCCATGAGGAATGGACTAGTCCAAAACCGGTCAGATTTTTGCTGCATTTTGTAAACCATAGGAAAACATGAGAATAGTTATTCTGGGTGATAGTTATTCTTTAGCGGTTTCAGTGCAGGATTTGATAACCATTCAGGTCTGTTGTTTCCGCAGGCTCCAAGCAGTCTACTGGATGCCCTGGAGCAGCATTTAGCCTCTCTGGAAGGGAAGAAGATCAAAGACTCCACAGCTGCAAGCAGGTAGATGCCTCATCCATGAGTGAGATAATGGGACTTACAGAGCGGGAGTGGATGAGTGAGAGAACAGGATCTGAGTGGGAGTGGATAAGTGAGAGAATGGAAGATGGCCACTGGCGCTGCTGTACGCGGAGCGTAGGCCTGGGGCTTTAGTGTTTACATGACTTGTGTTCTGAATATTCATTAGTTGAGAGAATGGGACCTTCTGCACAGGAGTTGATGAGTGAGAGAGTGGGACCTTCTGAGCGGGAGTGGCATGAGTGAGTGAATAGGACCTTCTGAGCGGGAGTGGCATGAGTGAGTGAATAGGACCTTCTGAGCGGGAGTGGCATGAGTGAGTGAATAGGACCTTCTGAGCGGGAGTGGCATGAGTGAGTGAATAGGACCTTCTGAGCGGGAGAGGATGAGTGAGAGAGTGGGACCTTCTGAAGCTGAGCGGGAGTGGATGAGTGAGTGAATAGGACCTTCTGAGCGGGAGAGGATGAGTGGGACCTTCTGAAGCTGAGCGGGAGTGGATGAGTGAGAGAATAGGACCTTCTGAGCGGGAGTGGATGAGTGAGAGAGTGGGACCTTCTGAACTTGAGCTGGAATGGAAAGGTGTCTGGGTCAACCAGACAAGCTGGTGGCCACTGGCGCTGCTCGAAGCGAAGTGTAGGGCTGGGGCTTTAGTGTTTACATGACTTGTGTTCTGAATATTCATGAGTTGAGAGAATGGGACCTTCAGAACCTGAGCTGGAATGGAAAGGTGGCGTCTGGTTCAACCAGACAAGCTGGTGGCCACTGGCGCTGCTTGAAGCGGAGTGTGGGCCTGGGGCTTTAGTATTTACATGACTTGTGTTTTGAATATTTTAACAGCTGACCCGATAGTGTAGGTGGATCTTTATAGTGGAAGTTTCTTATAAACCCATCCTGCTGCCAACCATTATAAATGTTCCATATTTAAAGGGTTACTCTGACTTACATATTTATGCTAAATCACACACAGGTTGTCTCCTGGTCAATAGTGTCTTTATAATTCTTTTACTGATTTTACTCCACTGGAGAAGTGCTGGATCCCCCCAGTATCTATATTACACGTATACTCTATCCTGCTGGGCATGTCTAACAAGAGAAAAACACAACTTCCGCTCATAGCTGTGCATGTGTTTACTCACACATCTGTGATCTGTTACCTCAGAATCTTACAGTCTGCGCACACGCTCAATCAATGTCAACTGACTGGGATTGGGACACAATCACTCAGACACATTGCAGGGCCGAGGCTGTGCAGACATGTCACTTGCAAGGGAGCAGCGTGTTCTGTTCTATGCAGTGGCGCAGGAATGACGTGCAGGGGGCTGGGTAAGTTGGGAGAACAGCGCCAGCTCCAAACACTGCAGGCTGCTGGTGGTTACGTAAGTGGTCACATACAGTATATGCCACAATGGCCTTTAGCCTCGCACAGGTACACGGGAGAGAAGCCACAGGGAGGAGCCTTCGGTAGTAAAGAGAAGACATGCGCTGTCTTCTCTCAACTGACCAATACTAGAGGCCAAACACTAGGGACAATGTGGAACATACCTTTCATGACCAGCAGAGACACCTAGTGTTCAGTCTCTAGCATTTGTGATGTGATACGGGCGGCAGGGAGGAGCACCCGGCAGTAGAGAGAGGATATGGGGGAGGGGCGATGGTGAACATGCAAGTTTAGGCTTCGCTCTGTACACTGCACGCCACTCGTTGCGAAAACGAATGTGGCTAGCAACATGCTCCGGACCGGTCACCGGTTGAGCGAAATCTTCCATCCACCACGAACATCAAATGTACAGGAATGGTTTGGTTCATTGATTTTTAGAAGATTTGATTTAATAATTGAATCAACGGAATATCGAGAAAGAAAATTAACCAGTATATGGCCATCTTTACGTGGCTATGCATCTAGTGATGATGGGCAGATTCGACCAAGAAACAGATCTCTCCGATCGAATCTGAACAGAGAGCGATCTATCGGCTGCCCATATACTGCAGACTGATTCTGCATGAAATGTCGCGGGAATTGGCCTAGTGACATCGCCTCTCTGTCCCCTTGTCTAAAATGTTAAAACGGCCCAAAATTGGTCGCAACGTCGATCAGGGATGCTCTTGGCAGCACCAGTTTTCTTCTGAGTCGATTATAAGAATTGAATGAAGTTGCTTGATGTATGGCCACTTTTAAGGTTTCAATGAAAGCCCCTGTCACTCCTGTGCTGACAGCCCCAGCTCTCCTCCCACACTGGAAGATCTCTGCAGAACATTTACCGGAACAGATTAGATTTGTGAAGATTGTTTATAGCAAACATCCTGAAGCGGCAGCCAGCCGACGCCCTCCTGGCCGCCCTCCAACAGGATGGAGAATTCTGCCCACGAGACCCGAATAAATATGCATGCAGGCTAATTGATTTTTATTGTTCTTCACCGACTGGTTATTCATAATATCGCTCTTTTTCCGCTGCCTTGTGGTAGTCATCCCAGCTATTGATTTCAGACTCCTGATGATACAGTATTTATCATCTGCGCTGCATTGTTACCGAGACCTGAAGTCTTACTCAGCGAATTCAGGGCCTTCCCATAACTAATGGTTTATTCAAACAAAAGTGACAGAATTGTAGTGGTCTGCAGCATTGCTTCATATTCTAGCTGGGGCAGGCTCAGATATTCATGTTTACTCACCCAAGAAGTACCCTGTAAAGCTACCTACACAAGCTAGATATGTGTATATCACGAGGTAATTTACCTCACATGAAATTTTTTTTACCTAACAGGTCTAAGGGTCCGTTTCCACTACTTGCGGTGGGATCATTGCACCACATCGCATTTAAACTGCCGCTAATGTTAACCTATGGATCTGTTTCCATTGATGCAAATTTTCATTCGCGATGCAACACGGCTAAAAATATGGCTTGCATGCTGCAGTTTTCCGCAGCACGCATCCGAGCCCTATAGCGGTAGTATTGAACCGTGCCGCATCGCACCGGGAACTAAACTGCCCACCGGTGGCTGCAGTGCGATGATTGCACCGCGGCAATGCGGCCAGTGGAAACGAGCCCTTACTGAATTGAGTCCTATGTCTCCATAACTTCGACCCAAGAGAACTAGTACCAGTCCCTGCCAGACTACAGTACCCGTACTTGTGTACGAGGCTTTAGGCTGACATTAGTCTGACATCCTAATTTACCTACTGTTTTTATACTTTTTTTTTTTTTTTTTTACTTGCTGGTTGTTGAAAAGACTCTTTGTAGACAAGAAGAGAAAACATACACTGGAGAAAGCACAAGTGAAAAGATTATAAAACCAAGACCAGTTTATTTTCATGAACAACAAAGATGTGATTTTTGTGGCAAAACAATTTCACTATTTTTGGATAGGGTTAGTCGAGCATGAGTTGGGGGGGGGGGGGGGGTGTCAGTTAGGGTTAAGCATCAGTTGGAGGGGTCAGTGAAGCATCGGTTGAGGGGTTTGTTTTGGACATCAATTGGGGGCTCTGTTAGGGTTAGGCAATTCCACTGGCTTCGGGAACTCTCAGTAACCAAACAATACACACAGCTGTACCTGACTGCACTAAAGATATCACCACCAGTGTTAAATTTCAGCTTGTAAATAATGGTTCGGAAAGATTTTACACTATAGGAAGACATATGTGCTTAGCACAATGACACTGGGTCACTGTTTGGTTACTGTTCATTGCTTGGCTAACCTGATGTGTTTTTTTCTTGCAGGGCGACCACGCTTTCCAATGCGGTGTCATCGCTGGCCAGCACAGGCCTGTCTCTCACCAGAGTGGATGAGAGGGAGAGGCAGGCAGCACTGGAGGAAGAGCAGGCTCAGTTAAAAGCTTTAAAGGTAATTTCACCCGGCGTGCACAGCTCGCTATGACACTCACTTGTCCAGGCCTGGATTTTCCATAAGGCATTGTAGGCACATGCCTACAGGCGTCTTATGTGGGAGATGCAGCCCCCCTTTCCTTATGTCACTGACCTCAGGAGCTTAGACTAATCCCTGCCTCATATCACTGACCTCAGGAATTTAGACTAATCCCTGCCTCATATCACTGACCTCAGGGGCTTACAATCTAATCCCTGCCTCATGTCACTGACCTCAGGGGCTTACATACTAATCCCTGCCTCATATCACTGACCTCAGGGGCTTACATACTAATCCCTGCCTCATATCACTGACCTCAGGGGCTTACAATCTAATCCCTGCCTCATATCACTGACCTCAGGAGTTTACAGACTAATCCCTGCCTCATATCACTGACCTCAGGGGCTTACATACTAATCCCTGCCTCATATCACTGACCTCAGGGGCTTACAGACTAATCCCTGCCTCATATCACTGACCTCAGGGGCTTACAGACTAATCCCTGCCTCATATCACTGACCTCAGGAGTTTACAGACTAATCCCTGCCTCATATCACTGAGCTCAGGGCCTTAGACTAATCCCTGCCTCATATCACTGACCTCAGGAGTTTACAGACTAATCCCTGCCTCATATCACTGACCTCAGGGCCTTAGACTAATCCCTGCCTCATATCACTGACCTCAGGGGCTTAGACTAATCCCTGCCTCATATCACTGACCTCAGGGCCTTAGACTAATCCCTGCCTCATGTCACTGACCTCAGGGGCTTACAGACTAATCCCTGCCTCATATCACTGACCTCAGGAGTTTACAGACTAATCCCTGCCTCATATCACTGACCTCAGGGGCTTAGACTAATCCCTGCCTCATATCACTGACCTCAGGGCCTTAGACTAATCCCTGCCTCATGTCACTGACCTCAGGGGCTTACAATCTAATCCCTGCCTCATATCACTGACCTCAGGGGCTTACATACTAATACCTGCCTCATATCACTGACCTCAGGAGCTTACAGTCTAAAGGTGGCCATACACTTATCGATTTGTAGCATATTCGACCATCAGATTTCTGGCAGATGCCTGACAAGTCCAATCTGACAGGAATCCATCTGATGTTTGCCACACACTAGGAACAGATTTCCAATAGATTTCAAAATTAAATCTATTGGAAATTGATCTAAATGCATTATAGGATCATTAGATCCAATGCAACTCTATGGGCCAGCGCAACCTAGATTTTCCATCCTGTCAGATCGAATCTATCGAAATCGGCCGCGAATCGATTTCTATAGAATCGATTGATGGCTGAAATCGACCAGTGTAAGGACCCCTTAATCCCTGCCTCATATCACTGACCTCAGGCACGAAGCGCCCTCATGTATTTTACCATATAGATCAGTGGGAACATTAGAGAAAAGACCTACCCTGCTCTCTGTTTCATTCTGCACTGCTCAGCCTGCTTCTTATCAGCCCT
>NC_090647.1:47703809-47802589 GCF_040937935.1 Hyperolius riggenbachi
GGAGAGAAGTATTTGTGTGGGCTGCCTAGAATCGCACAGACATAACACTGCCTGTACTCTTCTCTCCTCAGCACGTCTAAGCTGCCAAACGACTTGCTTGACATGCAGCCAAGTTTCCCGTCAGCTGTGCATCCGCTGAACGCCGTGCCACAAGTAGCGAATACATGGGGAGGTAAGGAGCGCGAAGCTTGGCTGTTACTGCCGCCTAAGCCCGGCGTGCGCACAGCGATTCGCTGGAAGCTGTGTGGCTTTAGGCAGGGAGATGACACTTAGAGCTGTAAATCCTCAGTTATGTTCCAGCTGGGCATAGAAAAGCCATTTTCCACCTCCGCTCTCAGCCTGGCCACAAATATAACACACTGAACATGTTTAATGGGGGGGAGAAGGAAAACCATGCCGGGGAATTCTGACTGCTGTCAGCTGTGCCAAGAGAAATGTGCTGGCTAATATAAATATAAGGGAACTCGAGGTGAGAGACCTATTTATTTCCTATTAAACAATGCAGATTGCCTGGCTGTCATTCTGATCCTCTGCCTCTAAAGCTAGCCATACATCTAGCGATGACGTGCAGATTTCGACCAAGAGACAAATCTCTCTCTAATTGAATCTGATTAGAGAGAGATCTGTTGGCTGCCCATACGCCGCAGGCCGATTCCTGATCAATTTCAGCATGAAATCTCTCCGGAATCGACTTTGTGACCCCACATCCGACCACCTCGCCGCCCCAACACTTCCCCCTAGTGTTATGTGTCCCCCACAGTGCCCAGTGCATATACATTACCTGTCCGGGACCTCCTCTTATCCCCGCTGGCTCTGTTCTGCATACTCGCGCGCCATGTGGTTGCCTAGTAACATGTCATACGCGCACCCTTACTAGGTAATAAGGTGGGGAGGGCATGTATGTGGAGCGGAGCCAGCGGGGACAAGCAGATGTGGTAGACAGGTATAAAGGGCTGTGGAGTCAGTCGGAGCAATTTTGGGTACCTGGAGTCCGAGTTGGAGTCGGTGGTTTCATAAACTGATGAGTCGGGTGATTTGAGCAAGTCGGCCCAACACCTTGCAGCATGCGCGATCAACTTGTGTGACCTGAAATTGTCGCATTGTCAGTCCGACATGCACTTGGCTGCACTGATTTTCATCTGATTCGATTATAAAAAACAAATTGGATAGTCAATCGGCCGCCAAGTCGCCTGATGTGTGGCTACCTTAAAGAGAACCGGAGGTGGTTTCTAATAATTCTAAGTGCACACAGAGGCTGGGTCTGCATACAATGCCCAGCCTCTGTTGCTATACTGATCCCCCTAAGCCCCCCCTGCGCTCTGCTGTGCCCCCATAAATCACAGCCGCGCTAGCGCCACATAGCGTGTCGCAGACGGCTGTTTACCTTTGCTAGTGTCATTCTCGCCGCTCCCCCACCACCTCTGTCGCCGCTCCCCACTTGCGCCCCTTCCCTCCAATCAGCAGGCAGGGAAGGTAAGCGGGCGGGGAGCGGCGCTGTGGAGGAGGCGGGGGAGCGGCGAGAGTGACACTGGCAAAGGTAAACAGCCGGCTGCGACACTCCCCGGGGGGCAATCCGGGTAGCGCTTCCGTGAGAGGCAGAGATATGAGCCGCCGCTCTGCCTCTCAGAGCGTCTATCAGCGCTGATTGCCGCCTCTCCCCTGCCCCGCTGTCTTCCTTCACTGAGAGGGGCAGGGGAGAGGCGGAGTTCCACCGCTGAGAGACGGGGCATGGAGGCTGAGCTGCGGCTCATAGCTCTGCCTCCAACAGCAGCAAAATCCACAACCAAGAAAGTCGTGGATTTTGCAGGGGGGAGTTTGGGGGGATTTAGATAGATTTTAGCGGCGGGAATGCGAAGGTTTAGTTAGAGCAAAGCATTTAAAAAAAAAAAAAAAAAAAAGATAGTTTTCAGGAGACTTCAGTCTCTTTAAGTAACTGAATAAACAAGCCAAAGAAGTAGTGGCGGTTTCTCTGCTGTTCATCCCCCTATGCAAATTACCTATAGCTGCGTACCAGAGCACGATTCATACTGACAAAGAAAGAAGGTGCACTGATCATGCCACTAGCGGCACCGGATCAGCTGTTAGACACTGTAGTGCCAGCCTGCTGTCCATTTTCTACATCTGTGGCAAAATCAATTTGTGGTCAGACTGAACTATAGCCCATGGTTGAGTTCTGGATAACCGGGCCTCTACTGTACCTACATGCTTGTTTCCGGTGTGCGATTCCGATACTACGGACCAGAAAAATCAGCAGAACTGTCAGGCAACCAGTGTTTTAAAAAGTACTGTATATGGCAGCCTCCATATTCCTCTCACCTTTCTTTTAATACTAAAATCCTCTAAAGGGCAACTCCACTTTCAGCTTGTTTACATCGAAGCATGTGAGCTCCTAAGTGAGACTGTTACATGGGAGTGTCCCTCTTTGAGGTCAGTCAATTGATTAATCCAGATGTAGAAAACGAGTAACTAACAAACTCCTCCCCATCTGTGCATGTTATTACTCTTGCAGCAAGATTGGGAGGTTCCTGGGCATTGTGTACTCAATGCAGTGCAGATTACAGACTTGCAAAAAGGTGTAGTTTTAGCTTCAGACAGTTTTGGAAATTCATAGCATGCGCTGGAGTAACCTGAATCGAAGGACTGAGCCCCTTTCACTTGCGTAGAGTACCCCTTATATGTGTATGGGTAGCGTAACGCTTTGGTTGTGTATTAGAACAGAGTAAATACACAGAGCATAGAAAAGCCTGGGGGGGGGGGGGGGTGGAATTAGGGACAGAGTTTTAATTAATTATGGACTAGGGGGGTGGGTAATTAACCCTACCACCCCCAACCCGTGCAGCTATTATAGAGACCCTTACAATGCAGGAAGTATATCAGAACATTACACAGCAGACCAAAGAAAAGCAGGAGAGATTTTAGTTAACAGGAAACATTTTACAGTGTGTAAGATTAACCACTTCAGTATCAGAAGTCTCTGGGCCATTAAAGACCAGAGACTTCTGTGTAAAAAATAAAATGTCATGCCACAGGGACCTGTCTCTCTCGCCGTTCATGCCTCTCTTCTGTTACAGCTCGCTTGCCCTGATTTCGGTATGACAGCAGATCCCTGTGATCCAGTCAGGAGCCGATTTATTTGGCTCCTTACCCTATGATCACTGTGAGCCAATGCGATTGTGGTTGGCTCACAGTGATCACAGGGTCAGCAGCCAATGGTATCGGCTCACGGAGCTCTGCTGTCCTACTGACAGCAGAGTAAGTGGGCTGTAGCAGCGGGAGCATGCGGCACGGTAATTGAAATCTACACCCTGGCGGGGATAACAGGTCCCAAACGGGGCATAGATTTCAATTTGCAAGGTCCGGAAGCAGTTAATTAGGGCCTGAGCCCACTGACGCAGTTGTGTCCACTTTTCAGTTACACATCAATGTTACAGATACTGAAAAGCGGACACAACTGCCTTAGCGGCTCAGGCTCTTACTGTTCTCCCATGTCATCTGAATCCGTATCATTATATGTGTTTGCGGCTGTGTCCCCATCTGTCCTCTGCATGTGATGTAACTGTGCAGTGCGATGTTAGCTGTCCGTGTTTCTGTGTGCGTCTTACTAACTCTCTTGTATGTGCTCTTTCCTCTCTGCTGTCCTGTGACTGGGGAGTGCAGATCCCTTCTCATCAGAAGCTGGTGACGAGTCCATGTCAAACCTTAATCCTTTCCTCAGTAAATCTAGTGATGGTGCCCACCTCTCTGGTATAAGCACTGACACTGCCAGCTACACAGCTAAGACTCCTAATGAAATATTTATTGGTAAATGACACAATGACTACCCACCCATCCATTCTGCAGCTTCGCATTCGCAATGATGATCAGGAGAAGGGGACATTTCTAGAAAAGTGTTACATTATAGCAACTATTGAAAATTAAAGCGGATCCGAGATGGTAAACTAACTATAACTAGTAACTTGCCTATATATCTTATGTAAAGTTTACACAGCAATTCTAGCTGCAAACAGCTTTAACAGTATATGATTACTTCTTCCTGTGATACAATGACAGCAGCCATGTTCTGTTTATCACATTACACAGGCAAGCCGCTGTGCATCTCCAGCCCTCAGCCTGTGAAAACTTCACTCCCCTCTACTCCTCCCCTCTGGCTCTGAAATTTCTGGCTAGTAACCACCTCCTGCCCAGACTGAGCTCACATTAGCCCTTGCTACTAAGGCTCAGAGTGCCAAGGCTCTCTGGAGAAGCTGTGGGAGAGGGTCGTTTAGTTTATTGGGAGTTAAGGTGGCCATACACTGGCCCGATTCGCCGCCGTTTCGACAGCAGATTCGATCACTGGGATCGAATCTGCTGCCAATCGTTCGCGCTACACGCCGAATTTCGATCCTTTTCGTCCGATCCCGCCGATCGTTCCGTGCGGAAAATTAGCGTCGATCGCCCGCGGGTAGGGAGCGCGTCGCTAGCGGCGTTCGAGTACCCGACGACCGACGCAATAGAGCCGCATACATTACCTGCTCCGCCGGCACGTCTACGCCCGGTTACCGCTGCTCCGTGTCCGCGCTGGTCTCCGGCATGCTTCAGTTCCTACTGTCCGGCAGGAAGTTTAAACAGTAGAGGGCGCTCTACTGTTTAAACTTCCTGCCGGGTAGGAAGAAGTAAAGCATGCCGGGGCTGGAGACCAGACCGGAGACGGAGCAGCGGTGACCTGGGGACTGGAGTCGCGCCGGCGGAGCATGTAATGTATGCGGGCATGTGGGCGGGGGGAGCGGCGGCAGCACCACCACAACAGATTGTGAACGGTTTCAGGCTGAAATCGGTTCACAATCTGTTTGCAGTAAAGGTAGCCATATGATCCCTCTCTGATCAGATTCGATCAGATAGGTTTCAGTCAGTTGGTCAAATCTGATGGCAAATCGACCAGTGTATGGCTACCTTTAGAGTATTAAAACAAATAAAGTATTTGGCTTGAGAAATGCCCTATAAACTAAATGAAAGGAACACAATTATGCAATGAGTAAAAGTTCATCTCGGATCCACTTTAAAGTGAACCTGTGACAAGACTAGAATGCAAGACAATAAAATCAAAGTTTTCACAATGTTCAAATAGATAATAAATCAATACAAATTAGTTTGATCTCAATTCCCTTCTGTGTTGGAAATATTCGGACTGTCCTTCAGTACTTTCCTTAAAGTGTACCCGAGATGACATGACGAGACAGACTTGTATATACAGTGGCAAGCATACAGACACTTATGCTGTGCTCCTTTTCTTTTTTT
The DNA here is from genome assembly GCF_040937935.1 of Hyperolius riggenbachi. Classification (NCBI taxonomy): domain Eukaryota; kingdom Metazoa; phylum Chordata; class Amphibia; order Anura; family Hyperoliidae; genus Hyperolius; species Hyperolius riggenbachi. Next base: position 47,709,084 of record NC_090647.1, read on the forward strand.
CCCCTGCCTGAAAGTGTTAATATTCAGCTATGCAACTGACAGTTTTTCTCCAGCTGGGACCCAGTCGGGCTCACTGATGCCAAATTACAGCAGTAAAACACTTTCCTAAGCAGATAACTGGGCTTCTGACTGCAAGGGGGATATAAAAAGGTCAATAGTTCATGTATTTTCACTCTGGGACTCTTGAAACACGGCAGTTGAGCAGACTATGCAACATTAAATATGCTTTGTAAAGGTTTATACATTAAATAAACCCTTGAGATAGCTAAAAAAAAAAAGGGGTCCCTTTTTAGGAGTAGGAGGACGGAACCAATTGTTTATCTCGTTACAGTACTTTATTTTCATCTCGGGTTCACTTTAAGTGGGAGGAGGTAGTGTACATAACGCTCAGTACAGTCCTCTATGGTAAGCTCACGTGTTCTGCCGCGCACCCCCCTAGACAAACAGTCATGATCTATAATTCATCACCATCTTGGTTTTAAAAAGTGCTACTGCAGATACAAACCACAAACCATGCCAGGTTATTGTGCCCGTTTATCGCAAAACGTACATTTTGTTTTTTGTGCGATGCATGGTGACTGTATGTGATTCTGAAATAGGTATATATTGTTCTATTTGTATCCCCACTATTGAGGTGCTCCTTGTACAATTGCCCATTCTGTGTGTCACCTTTCAGTGCCCTCATTAACCTGTGGCTCCATGTTAAGGTTTTTTTTCTCCATGTTTAGCAACCCCTATATAGTGCCTTATGTTGCCCCATGCTGGCCACAATGATGGTGACCATTATGCCAGGCCCCCTTGTAGTGGCCCTTACACTGTGCATTCCTTATAAATGGCCCCTGTACTGTGGCCTTGTGCTACTTGATCTTTTTGTTTTATCTGGCAGTCCAGTGGTCCCACCTCTCCCTTATTATGGTCCCTGGTATTCTGGTGGTACCCCTCTCCCTTTATAGTTTCCCTGGTAGACTAGTGTGCGCCCCCAAAGTTAATTTTTTCCTAGTAGTCCAGTGGTACTTCCTCCCCTTTATAGTTTTCCCTGGTAGTCTGGTGGTCCCCACTCCCTTTTATAGTTTTCCCTGGTGGTACCCCCTCTCCCTTTGTAATTTCCCTGGTAGTCTGGTGGTACACCCTCTCCCTTTATAGTTTTCCTGGTAGTCTGGTGGTACCCCCTCTCCCTTTATAGTTTCCTTGGTAGACTAGTTTAATGTAGTGTTAAATAGTGCAATATTTGCAGAGTGCGATGGAGTGTAGGTCAGTGTATAAAATGAGGGTTTTTTTTGCATCTGTGTGTAAATCATTGCCTGCTGCTACTTTGTCCTAGCTGTGTGTAAACCATGGCCCGCTGCTGCCTCATCTTAGCTGTGTGCAAACCATTGCCCGCTGCTGCCTCATCTTAGCTGTGTGTAATCCAAGGCCCGCTGCTACCTTGTACTAGCTGTGTGTAAACCATGGCCCGCTGCTACCTTGTCATAGCTGTGTGTAAACCATGGTCCGCTGCTACCTTGTCATAGCTGTGTGTAAACCATAGCCCACTGCTGCCTTATCTTATCTGTGTGTAAACCATGGCCCGCTGCTACCTTGTCCTAGCTGTGTGTAAACCATGGCCCGCTGCTACCCTGTCCTAGCTGTGTGTAAACCATGGCCCACGGCTTCCTTGTCATAGCTGTGTGTAAACCATGGCTACCTTATCATAGCTATGTTTGAACCATGGCCCGTTACTTCCTTGTCATAGCTGTATGTAAACCTTGGCCCACTGCTTCCTTGTCATAGCTGTATGTAAACCATGGCCCGAGGCTTCCTTGTCATAGCTGTATGTAAACCATGGCCTGCTGCTTCCTTGTCATGGCTGTATGTAAACCATGGCCCCGCTGCTTCCTTCTCATAGCTGTGTGTAAACTATGGCCTGCTGCTTCCTTGTCATAGCTGTATGTAAACCATGGCCTGCTGCTTCCTTGTCATAGCTGTATGTAAACTATGGCCTGCTGTTACCTTGTCATAGCTGTGTGTATACTATGGCCTGCTGTTACCTTGTCATAGCTGTGTGTAAACCATGGCCCGCTGCTTCCTTGTCATAGCGGTGTATAAACCATGGCCCATGGCTACCTTGTCATAGGCTACCATGTCATAGCTGTGTGTAAACCATGGCCCGCTGCTTCCTTGTCATAGCTGTATGTAAACCATGGCCCACGGCTACCTTGTTATAGCTGTGTGTAACCCATTGCCAATGGCTACCATGTCATAGCTGTGTGTAAACCATGGCCCGCTGCTTCCTTGTCATAGCTGTATGTAAACCATGGCCCGCTGCTTCCTTGTTATAGCTGTATGTAAACCATGGCCCACGGCTACCATGTCATAGCTGTATGTAAACCATGGCCCACGGCTACCATGTCATAGCTGTATGTAAACCATGGCCCACGGCTACCTTGTTATAGCTGTGTGTAAACCATTGCCAATGGCTACCATGTCATAGCTGTGTGTAAACCATGGCCCGCTGCTTCCTTGTCATAGCTGTATGTAAACCATGGCCTGCTGCTTCCTTGTTATAGCTGTATGTAAACCATGGCCCGCTGCTTCCTTGTCATAGCTGTATGTAAACCATGGCCCGCTGCTTCCTTGTTATAGCTGTATGTAAACCATGGCCCGCTGCTTCCTTGTCATAGCTGTATGTAAACCATGGCCTGCTGCTACTATGTCATAGCTAACTAGCAATTATTTGGAATGATATATCTTTTTGTAAAGTTCTTTGATCAGTGCTACCTTTAAAGTTGGGTTTTTTAATTTATTTATTTTTTGTTTAAAAAAAAAAAATTCAAAGTGCAGCCTTCCGTCACTTATACTAACTTATTTCTTTCTGATCTGAATTCACAGATTCCTTCTGTGGGCCTCAAGGCTATCCTAATGCTTCCCATTTCCACGCTGAACCCTCAGTAGCTGGCCTATATGGAGGTAAGTGCAGTGGTGCTCATCACATACAGATGCAGACAATGGTACACCGCTGTGGCTTTGTTGTATTGAACTTCTGCTTCTTGGTTATGATACTTAAAGAGAAACCGTAACCAAGAATTGAACTTCATATTGTCGTATTGTGGTGAAACCCCTCCCACAGTGTGATGTCAGGACCATGGCCCTGACAGTTTCCTGTATGTGAACCTCATTGCATTGTGGGAAATAGCTGTTTACAGCTGTTTCCAACTGCCAAAAAAAAAAAAGCAAGCAGCATCTCCTTCCAGGGACATCACCTGCCAGCAGTAAAAATGTCACCATGTGATAAATGTCAGAATGAAAATCTGGGAGAGGAAAGATTTTACAATAGGCAAAAACTGACTAAATCATTTATACATAATTATTGTAAAAATTAAGCACTTTTTTTTTAATTATTTTCACTGGATTTCCTCTTTAAGGCCTCTTTCACACCAAGACGTTGCGTTTTAGAGGACGTTATTGTCGTATAACTTGCCCCTAACACAATGCATGGTGGTGTTCAAGGAGGACGCCAGAGTAAGCCGCGTTATGCAGCTCTTTGTGCGCACTGCGTCTCCATGGCGCTGATTGGCTGGCGGGACCACGTGATGCGGAGTGTTCCACTCCGCATCACATGGCCCCGCCAGCCAATCAGCGCACAAAGCGGCAGCTCCAGGAAGAAAACACTGCACGTCAGCAGTGCAGTGAATATTAATTAGCCATGTGGCTAATTACGCATGGGCAAGCAGTCTAGCGCACAGTATGCTGCACTTTCACAGATCGTGCAGCGTTACAATGTAACGCAAGGTAGGCACTGTGAACAGCCCATTGCTTTTACATTGCTGTGAGTTGGGCTGCGTTACAGGCTGCACTAACGTGCGCCTGTAACGTCTTACTGTAAAAGCAGCCTAAAGTGAACCAGAGACTAAGCACCCTCATGTATTTTACCATATAGATCAGTGGAAACATTAGAGAAAACACCTACCCTGCTCTTTCATTCTTCACTGCTCAGCTTGCTTTTTATCAGCCCTGAAAAAATCCCTGACTGAGTATTCAGTCTAGCTTTGTTCAGGAATCATCATAGCTGAGTCTGTCTTCTCTGATGTCTTTTGAAGCCCAAAGCCTGCCCCTTTCTGGCTGTGCTATAATGAGGAACAGAGGTGTGGGAGGGGAAAACAGGAGGGAAAGAGGCTTCAGCCAATCAGGCTGCATTAGTTATGTCTGAGGGGAAGTACAGAAGCAAAAAAGATCAACCCAGCATGCCCTGCTACTTCCTTTTTGTGTACCAAATAAGAATGATCATTTATCAACAAGAAAAGTAATAATTTTAACTTTTGGATTGCCTGGTTAGCATCCTAATTACTTGTTTACCAGATAAAAATAAAGAATACATTTTTGGTTTTATGCCCAGCAGTTACTCTTTAACCTCAATGGTAGTTACGCTCTCTTTTTTTTTTTTTCCAACTGTGCAGTTTTTTACATGATAAATTACAACAGTTTTATCCTTACTAGTGATATGTGTATGCTCTTAGGAATAGGGGCCCGCACAGCTGACTAATGCAGAATAACAGATCTTGGCAGCCAGTAGAGCCTTCTCCTGCTAGTTATGATTCAAAGCGCTCTGAGGCAGGCTGATCCTGGCAGAGAGAGACCGCAGGGGATTCCGCTATCACACTTGTTTAATGTTCCCTGATTGGCAGCGCTCCCTGTCCACCTGATGCCTGAATAGAAAAATCACTTTCTGTATGAGAGACTTGGCAGAGCCTCCCTCCAACTGCTAGAATGAGGAATTCAGCTATATTTCCAATGCTTCTATAAGCTGTGCTTTGTTGAAAATCTGGCTCATTTTTTTGTGACGCTTTTCTGCTGGTTTACATCGAGCCTGACTTATGCTGCTGGGTCATGTGGTGCTTTGTGGAGGAGGAGCAGATTGTGTGTGGGGTCCACTGACAGGAGAGGAGGTCTCTGGTGGTATCACAATCCCTGCTTCATTTCTTCACAGCAACGTGTTGGGAGACGTCTACTGGGCTGTACTGACTTGACTTCATTTTTAAAGTGTACCAGAGACGAGATCAACTAAGAGTTTTATACATACCTGGGGTTTTCCCAGCCTCATGTGCACGGATCGCTACCACACCGCCGTTATCAGTACCAGAGACGAGATCAACTAAGAGTTGTATACATACCTAGGGTTTCCTTCAGCCTCATGCGCACGGATCGCTACCACACCGCCGTCATCAGTACCAGGGACGAGATCAACTAAGAGTTGTATACATACCTGGGGTTTCCTCCAGCCTCATGTGCACGGATCGCTACCACACCGCCGTCATCAGTCTTCTATATCGCCAGTACCAGGTCCAGTAACTTCGGCCAGTCTGCGCAAGAGAAGTGCGCCCTCTATGTATCTCTCCGGCAGCCGATAGAGGGCGCACTTCTCTAGCGCAGGCTGGCCGCGACTGGCTGAAGTTACGGGGACCGGAGACTGAGAAGACTGAGGGCGGCAGCGTGGGAGCGATCCGTGCTGATAGAGCTAGTGGAAGCCCCATAAGTACCGCGGCGCTTCTCGCCATCCTCTTCAGCCCCTGCTTTCTGGTGCTATCACTCCCTGTTATCCAGTCAGTCGCCGCCAGTCGATGGCTTCTGCACATGCATGGCTTGGGAGGGCCGAGGAGGACGGCGAGGGAGGCCGCGGTACTTATGGGGTGGAGGAAGCCCCAGGTAAGTATAAATTTGCGCTAGTGAACCATCTCAGGGTCCCTTTTGAGAAAAGGGAAACTAAAGTGAGAGGGATATGGAGGCTGCCATATTTAATTCCTTTTAGGGTCCTTTTATACTGGTGTGCTGTGGTAGCGGTGTGATTCGGAACAATCACACCTCAGCCAAAAAGTCGCAGCATGCATTATAGCCGCAGTGGGACTGTAGAAAAGAAAAATGCACCTGCTACTTCTGGTGCACTCCCAGGTCTTGCAGGGTAAGGTACTGCAGCTTGTGCGACTTCTGCGGATCCAGGGGCACTTTTTTGTCGCACTGCAAACATTGTGTCATAGACTTTAACCACTTCAGCCTTCAGTCGTGTTTCACTTTATGCATCCGAGCAATTTTCACCTCTCATTCATTTGCAAATAACATTATCACTACTTATCACAAGGAATTGATCTATATCTTGTTTTTTTCCGCCACTAATTGGGCTTTCTTTGAGTGGTACATTTTGCTAAGAGCTACGTTACTGTAAATGCATTTTAACAGGAAGAATAAGAAAAAACGGAAAAAAATCATTATTTCTCAGTTTTCGGCCATTATAGTTTTAAAATAATACATGCTTCCATAATTAACTCACGTATTGTATTTGCTTAATAGTCCCGGGTATTACACCATTTAAATTATGTCCCTATCACAATGTATGGCGACAATATTTTATTTAGAAATAAAAGTGCATTTTTTTCCGTTTTGTATCCATCACTATTTACAAGTTTATATTAACCCATTCGCATTCCGTCGTTTTCACTTGAGAAATGTTCACCTCCCATTCATTAGCCTATAACTTTATCACTACTTATCACAATGAACTGATCCATATCTTTTTTTCCGCCACCAATTAGGCTTTCTTTGGGGGGTACATTTTGCTAAGAGCCACTTTACTGTAAACGCATTTTAACAGGAAGAATAAGAAAAAAACTGAAAAAATTCATTATTTCTCAGTTTTTAGCCATTATAGTTTTAAAATACATGCCTCCATAATTAAAACTCACGTATTGTATTTGCCCATATGTCCCGGTTATTACACTGTTAAAATTATGTCCCTATCACAATGTATGGCGACAATATTTTATTTGGAAATAAAGGTGCATTTTTTCCCGTTTTGCATCTATCACTATTTACACGTTTAAAATAAAAAAAAAAATAGAAATATTTCATCTTTACATTGATATTTAAAAAGTTCAGACCCTTAGGTAAATATTTACATGTGTTTTTTTTATTGTAATGTTTTTTTGTTTTTTTTAATGTGAAACATTTTATTTGAGTAGTTTTGGGAGGGTGGGATGTAAACAATAGATTTATAATATTAATGTGTGTTTGAGTTTTATTTTTTTTACTTTTAGTTGTAGTTTTACTTTTTGGCCATAAGATGGCGGCCATGAGTTTGTTTACATGACGTCACTCTAAGCGTAACATACGCGTAGAGAGACGCATGGGGGACGCTACAGCCAGAAAAAGCGAAGCTTCCAAGAGAAGCTGTCGCTTTTTCAGCGGGGGAGAGGAATCAGTGATCGGGCACCATAGCCCGATTCACTGATTGCCTGGCTAACGAACCGCGGCCGGGAGTGCGCGTGCAATCGGCCGCGGGAGCGCGCATGGTACCTGGACGTAATTTCTACATCCAGGAACTAAAATAGGTTAATAAAAAAATAAAAATATTTCATCTTTACATGGATATTTAAAAAGTTTAGACCCTTAGGTAAATATTTACTTTTTTTTAATTGTAATTTTTTTTTTTTTTTTTTTTATTAAACATTTCATTTGGGTATTTTTGGGAGGGTGGGATGTAAATAGTATTTTTTTTTTAATGTAAATGTGTTTATTTTTTTTTACATGTAGATGTAGTTTTACTATTTGGCCACCATGAGTTTGTTTACGTGACGTCACTCTAAGCGTAACATGTACGCTTAGAGGGACGTAAGAGGCAGAAAGAGCGAGGCTTCCGAGAGAAGCAGTCGCTTTTTTAGCCGGGTAGAGGGATCAATTATCGGGCACCATGTCCTGATTCATTGATCCCCGGGCTAACGAACCGCAGCCCGGGAGCGCACATTGCCTTTTGGACTTGGCCTCCATGTCCAGAAGGCTTAAATGGTTAATGGCCACTGTGACAAGCTGTCTGTGGCAAGGAAATAGTACCTCAGCACAGTGAATGTAAAAGAGGCCTTAAAGGGATACTGTAGGGGGTCGGGGGAAAATGAGTTGAACTTACCTGGGGCTTCTAATGGTCCCCCACAGACATCCTGTGCCCGCGCAGCCACTCCCCAATGCTCCGGCCCCGCCTCCCGTTCACTTCTGCAATTTCCGACTTTAAAGTCTGAAAACCACTGCGCCTGCGTTGCCGTGTCCTCGATCCCGCTGATGTCACCAGGAGAGTACTACGCAGGCCTAGTATGGTCTGTGTCTGCGCAGTACGCTCCTGGTGACATCAGCGGGAACAAGGACACAGCAATGCAGGCACAGTGGTTTTCAGACTTTAAAGTCTGAAATTCTAGAAGTGAACCGGAGGCGGGGCCGGAGCATCAGTGAGTGGCTGTGCGGGCACAGGATGTCTGCAGGGGACCGTTAGAAGCCCCGGGTAAGTTCAACTCATTTTCCCCCGACCACCCTACAGTATCCCTTTAAAGGGAACCAAAAGCCAGAGAGATATGGAGGTTCCCATATTTATTTCCTTTTAAATAATGGGAAAGTTTTTATTAATGTGCTATTAATATCACTCTGATATTTAAGGGCATACACTACAGCAGATGCCCTAAAATTACTTGATTTCTCCAACCAATCAGAAGCACATTTCTTATGGAATATTGAAGGCAGGTAAATTGCAAACGGAAACAGAGATGAGAAGATTCATTTCATGCATTGTTGTAAAGAACCTGTTATAGAATCAAAGAAATATCACACTTTGCTATGAAGCCTGACCATATGTACACAAAGGAAATTGTATGAATCCTGTCCCTGTTTGTAGGCCTCAATGAGGGCCTCTTGTTTCACAAGCAGGGACTTGCATATTTACAATCAATAGAACTAGTGCTGAGGAAATTTTTGCTGCTTGGTGGGGGGGGGGGTTTATCTGTTGGAAACGCTGTAAATAACTGTGCACTATATACTCCTGACGACGCCCCGGATTGGGGTGAAACGATCGTTGAGTGGCACCCTATTGTTACACTATCTATGTCTCACCTATGCACGTTTCTTTGAACTATATACTAGTACCCAGCTACCTTCTGTGAAGGCAAACACACATCTATATCCCCTATGGGGATAATACACCTTAAAGAGAGTCTAAAGCGAGAATAAATCTCGCTTCAGACCTCAGTTAGCAGGGGCATGTGTGCCCCTGCTAAACCGCCGCTATCCCGCGGCTTAACGGGGGTCCCTGATCACCCAAATCCCCTCGGTGCAGCCGGGGATCGCTTCCTGGTTGGGTCAGGGCTAACCGCCGTAGCCCTGCCCCACGTGCGTCTGTCAGCGCGTATCTCCGCCTCTCTCCCGCCCCTCTCAGTCTTCCTTCACTGAGAGGGGCGGGGGAGAGGCGGCGATGCGCCACTAACAGACGCGACTGGAGGCAGGACTGCAGCCGTTAGCCCTGCCTCCAGGAGCGACCAAGTCTGTGACCAAGTGTCGCAGTGGGGGGTTTGGGGGTCAAGGGACCCCCGTTTAGCGGCGCTTATGCGGCGGTTTAGCAGGAGCACATGTGCCCCTGCTAACTATGAGCTCTGAAGCGAGATTTATTCTCGCTTCAGAGTCTCTTTAAGAGACACCAATGAATGGCTGCAACACGAGTTTCTTTACAAGCCATCTCGAGTGTCTAGGTGTACCAATTATTATCTGATGTGCAGTAGTCGGTTATGCCAGGAATACACGGGTCAATCAGGCGGCCGATTAGCTGCCGGATCGATCCCAGCCGCGTCCCTGCTCGTCCGCGCACGGATCGATTGCCACTCATCCCCGCCGGCGCTTCCTTCATCAGCGCTCGATTCCCTGCCATTGTCCGCCGGCAGGGATCGAGCGGCTTGATCGGGCCAGCTGAATATTATCAGCTGGCCGATACACGGTACAGAAACGTACCGTGTATCCCCAGCATTACACTTCTAGTAAAGCAACTAAGGGCATTTATTTGTCTATAGGAAGTGCACTTGCAAGATAGCTACACCTCAGGATATATGTATGGGGGGGGGGGGGGGGAACAAAGACCCTTGTAATGTGTATACAATAGACTCCCAATGTATTTGCTGGATGCTACAAATAATTGACTATAAGCACAAGTTGTATTGATTGTAAATAAGCAAATCCCTGCTTGTGAAACAAGAGGCCCTCATTGAGGCCTACAAACAGGGACAGGATACATACAATTTCCTTTGTGTACATATGGTCAGGCTTCATAGCAAAGTGTGATATTTATTTATTCACCAGTACAATCTATTTTCAGTAGTGAAACATATAATCAAAGAACAAATTATTTACCTTTAGAGACTAGGAATTTTTTATCCTTTACACAAGTGTGCTTTGTTGAAAATCCCTCATTGTAATTCACTATTGTTAATCAAGTCTGTTAAATGTTTGCTACTTGTTAAATGCGATACCTGTTGATCTTGTTACCTCTTATGTAAGCTACAATGCGTTGTTTCTATGAGTCTTTGCTACTGTGTATGTAAGTAAAATAACAAACTAAAGGGGCCCATACACTTATACTGTTTCCCGCCGATATACAGCAGATTCGATCACTGTGATCGAATCTGCTGTGAAATCGTTGCGCAAACGCAGACAGAACGAGATCGAATTCCGTCTGAAATCGATAGTTGTCGTCGATCTGTCCACGCGGAAGATTTTGATCGCCGGCGGGTCGGGAGTGCGTCGATGGCGGTGTTCAAATGTCTGATGACCGAGGCTAGCGGCAATACATTACCTGATCTGGCCGGCGCGTATCCCCGCTGTCACCGCTGCTCCTTCTCAGCTGTGTTCCGGCAGGCTTCACCTCTTCCTGTCCCGGACAGGAAGTGAAGCTGGAGCCCAGAACGGAGAAGAAGACAGTGGAGACCAGGGGACACGCGCCGGCCTGATCAGGTAATGTACACCGGGGTTGCAGCTTCACAAATCGTGAATCCATTTCAGGCTGAAATCGATTCACAATTTGTTTGCAGTAAAGGCAGCCATACGGTCCCTCTTTGATCAGATTCGATCAGAGGGGGATCTATCTGTTGGTCGATCTGATGGCAAATCAACCAGTGGATGGCCACCTTAAGGTCTGGTAGCGTCAAACATACTAAAATGTACGCCATTGTGTTACAGTAAAAAGCATTGTTATCGTGTATCTAAATATGACAAACTAAGGTCAGATAGCCAAACATGTATTCCGTTGTGTACAAGGGGCTGATTGGTTTGTAAAATCCTGCACTGACTGACTGGCTATATATACCTTGTTTTAGAATATATAAATCTGATGCATTTCCACCAATTTGAGTGTTGTGTGGTTCTGTATCTCCCAGCTGGAGGGAGAGTATTTACTACAGGGGGAGTATTGAATCCACTGGATTGCAGATCTGCTAAATCATCATGCAGCTACCTCTGATAATATTTAAGCTATCTCAATGCATATTGCCTGCCTGGCCTGCTGATCCCCTGCCTCTAGCCATAGACCCTAAACAAGCATGCAGGTCGGGTGTTCTGACCGAAGCCTGACAAGTCTACCTGCATGTTTTTCGGTGTGGTATTTAGACAGTGCTGCAGCCAAAGAAATCAGTAGGATGCCAGGAAACTGGTATTGTTTAAAGGGTACCTAAAGTAAGGCGTCAATATTTATTTCCTCTTAAATAATACTGCCCTTAAACTCCTTATAAATATTTGACAATTAAAAAAAAGAATTGGACCATTGTCTTCATAAATTAACTTTACTCACTCCTCTCGCTGCTCATGTGTGTCTAGTTGCAGAAATAGGATAGTCTTTCCATGTGGTCAGGCTGAAGTCCTGCTCCTCTGTTAAGTGGGAAGTCACTCGCACACTAGAGTCTTGGTTATCCGGCACTGACTGGGACAGGCCTGTAGAGTCGTGGAGTCTAATTTGGAGCATTTTTTTTCAAATTATTTTAGTACCCACTGCACAGCCCTGGTAAGTATTAGACTAAGCAGTTGAGGAGTCAAAGCAAATTAGGGTAACTGGAGTCTGTGGTTTCATAAACTGAGTCGTCAGATGATTTTTGTACTAACATGCACAGTCCTGGACGTGCTTTGTTTGCTTGAGATTCAATATCTTGAAATAGGCCTGGCTAATACAGTACTCTACCCCACTCTATACGTATCATAGTATTAAATGTTAAAATCCAGTAATTGAAAGTATGTTAACCTTGGGGGAGCCTTGGAACCCAGTCTTTAAAGACAACCCGAGGCGTGTTAGTCAAATCATATTAGGACACAAAGGCATGTTCTGTGTACAATGACCTGCCTCTGTGTCCTTCCATTGTGCCTCCAGCCCCCCAAGTTGTCCTTCACCAGTGCGAGCACTGCCGGCGATCTGTGCTGGCGGGTTGGGACTGCTGGTTAGTAAGTTTCTGGATAACCGGGACTCTGTGAGTGTATGTATATAATTATATTTTTGGTATATTTTTATTTACTTTTTACCTTGTGCTTAGTGGACAGATCCAAATACGATAATTAGCGATGACTTGTTTGTATATTGTTTTCGCAGTGCTTTTTAAAGTAGTGACCTTCAGCAGATTACCTGTAGTATCTGTGATCTCACTCGGGTACTATACGGTAACATGTCCGTTTGTTTTCAGGGTTTACCCCATCACTAGCTGTTCAACCACAGACCTCCAGTGGCCTTAATGTGGACTTTGATTCTGTTTTTGGCAACAAGTCTCCCACTAACATCAACATAGATGCCACAGGTAAGAAAATATGAATTCATTTTTGGGGTTTACTTAGCTTCATAGGGCTTTTGGGTTTGCCTGACCTGCTGCCAAACAATCCTTGCACTGTCAAGGACTACTGTAGGAGGGTAGGGGGAAAAAAGAGTTGAACTTACCCGGGGCTGCTAATGGTCCCCCACAGACGTTCTGCGCCTGTGTAGCCATTCGCTGATGCTCCGATCCCCACCTCCAATTCACTTCTGGAATTTTCGACTTTAGTCAGAAAACTACTGCGCCTGCACGGCTGCGCCCTTGCTACCGCTGACGTCAGCAGGAGTGTAATGCTCAGGCCCAGTGCGGTCTGCGCCTGCGCAGTAAGCTCCTGTTGACGTCAGCGGGAGCGAGGACACGGCCGTGCAAGCGCAGTGGTTTTCTGACTTTAAGGTCGGAAGTTCCAGAAGTGAACTGGAGGCGGGGGCTGGAGCATCGGTGAGTGGCTACATGGGTGCAGAACTTCGGGGGACCATTAGAAGTCTCGGGTAAGTTCAACTTGAAATTGGACCAATCAACAGGAAGTAGGTAAAGAGAACCTGAGATGGCTTCGACAAAAAAGTTATACACACCTGGGGCATCCTTCAGCTCCCTCCAGGCTGATCAATCCCTCGGCACTGTCCTTCCACGTCGCCTGGATCCTCTGCAATTCAAGCTCTGGCCACGCATGCGCCCATCGCCGGGAGGGTTTTGTTTGTGCAGTACTATTGTGCAGGCGCAAAATGCTCCCAGCCAAGAGTGCGCACGCCCAGACTGCGCTTGCCCTGGCTCAAGGACATTCAGGGGGGAGTTGCAGAGGGTCCAGGTGGTGCAGGAGGACGGCAAGGCAACAGTCAGGTCTAAATTAGGTCTCTGATCTCCAGGCTGTGGGCTGCTGCCCACCTCACATGACCACTACCTGGCCTGTGCATTAGTTCAGAGGCTGGCTTATAATGGAGACAGCAGGAGCTTCCCTTGATTTGTGTAGATAGATCAATGGTAATCAGACCAGGCTTAATACTATCTCCAACTGTAACTTGATGTCTGCAGATGGCTTAAAGTGAACCTGAAGTGCAATAACACTAAGTTCCATACTTGCCTAAAAAGAGGGAAGGCTCTGGCTACCTTACAGCCTTCCCGGTCCTTCATGCTGGCCATTGTCACTGGGACTTGTCTACTTCCAAAGACAAGCATGTACTGCGCACATGTGATACCGGGCTTACAGATGCGATCATCTACAGCAGGGGTCTCAAATTCGCAGGCCATTTGCGGCCCTAGAGACAATATTTTGTGGCCCGCGCCGGCAAAAGCTTCCTTATAGTTCGCTTCAGTGCTCCCAAGCAATCCGCTGCATCCCCGCCGCTAAACGAGGACTGCAGAGCCCCCAAATCGCCCGGGGGGCAATTCGCCGGCATTTCCTGGAAGGGGCAGAGCTTTCAGCTTCAGCTCTGCCCCTCCTGACGTCAATCGCCGCACGGATCGCCGCCTCTCCCCGCCCCTCTCTGTGAAGGAAGAGTGAGAGGGGTGGGCAGAGGCGGCGATGCGCCGCGATTGAAGTCAGGAGGGGCAGAGCTGAAGCTGAAAGCTCTGACCCTTCCAGGAAATGCCGGCGGATTGCCCCTTGGGTGATTTGGGGGCTCTGCAGCCCTCGTTTTGCGGCGGGGAATCGGCGGATTACTTGTAATGGGAGCACTGAAGCGAACTATAAGGTTAAATAGGCAAAATAGTTCGCTTCAGTGTGAATTTGATTTTGAGATAAAAATCAATGGGGGGTTGGGTGGCAGGAGCTGCTCATTGTGAAATCCCTTATGCGGCCCAGCCTCATCCTGACTTTTGCCTCCTGCGGCCCCCAGGTAAATTGAGTTTGAGTCCCCTGATCTACAGGAAGTATTTAGAGACGCAAGTACTTCGAAAGGCTCCTGTAGCGCTAGCAGAATGAGGAAGTTACCGGGGGGCGCCACAGAAATGGCGGGCAGCATGGAAAAACTTACATTGAAGACAAAGGTCTATGTAGATGGCACTAAACTGATTGATTGGCTTCAGACTGTAGTCAAACTTATGTTTACCTGATTCCAACTCAAAAATGAATGTATTTCGATCCTAAATCACATTCTTACCTTTTGTTTTCAAGCTTTCGACAATTTAGGAGGGCTTCTCAAGCCAACAGTAGCTGCCCAAAACAGTAGCATCCTTTCTTCCAAAATCCCACCAAACAAGCTGGTCTCCGACGACCTGGACTCCTCTTTGGCCAACCTCGTGGGCAGTAAGTTGGACCTAATTTTGGTTGATGCATCTTTAGAGGTGAGGTTAGTCCACACTTTACTTATTTCTTGTGTTCTCTCCTAGATCTTGGCATTGGCAATGGAACAGCAAAGAAGTGAGTGTTTTTGTTTTTATTGAAGAAAACAAAACGACTGTTGTAAAAGTCATTGATGTCCAGGATATTACTAGTATAATACTACTTTAAAGGGAAGGTTCAGGGTGGCTCTTAAAAAAATAAAAATGCCCATCCACTTACCGGGGGCTTCCTCCAGCCGTGGGCAGCCAGGACGTGCCCTCGGCGCCGCTCCGCAGGCTCCCGGTCCCTTCCGGTGGCCGACCCGACCTGGCCAGGCCGGCTGCCAGGTCGGGCTCTTCTGCGTTTCAAAATGCGCCTCACGGGGGCGCGCTGACGTCATCGGACGTCCTCCGGGCTGTACTGCGCAGGTGCAGAACTACTGCGCCTGCGCAGTACAGCCCGGAGGACGTCCGATGACGTCAGCGCACCCCCGTGAGGCGCATTTTGAAACGCAGAAGAGCCCGACCTGGCCGCCGGCCTGGCCAGGTCGGGTCGGCCACCGGAGGGGACCGGGAGCCTGCGGAGCGGCGCCGAGGGCACGTCCTGGCTGCCCACGGCTGGAGGAAGCCCCAGGTAAGTGGATGTGCATTTTTATTTTTTTAAGAGCCACCCTGAACCTTCCCTTTAAAGATGTACTTTAACTCAGGATTGAACTTCATCCCAATTAGTAGCCGATACCCTCTTTTTCCTAAGAAATCTTGACCTTTTTTCGAATAGATCATCAGAGGCGTCTGTATGGCTGATATTGTGGCGAAACCCCTCCCACATTGTGATGTCATGACCATGGTCCTGACAGTTCACGGTCTGTGATCCTTGTTGCTTTGTGGAAAATAAAAATACATCCTGTTTTGTTTTGTCAGCTGTGATTGGCTGAAAGAATCAATACAATGAAGCTTTATTTAAAGCGGATCCGATATAAAAAAATTAACTATAACAAGTAACTTGTCTATATATCTTATCTAAAGTTTAGATAGTTTACACAGCATATCTAGCTGCAAAAGTTTGATTATTTATTCCTGTGATACAAGGAGGGCAGCCATGTTCTGTTTGTCACATTGTCCCAGGCTAAGGGCTGGAGATGCTATCAGCTTGCTTGTGTGTAAATTCAGTCCCCTCTCCTCCTCCCCCATCCCCTCTGCTTCTGAAATCTCTGGCTAGTAATACCTCCCCCTCCTCCTGCCCAGACTGAGCTCCCATAAGCCCTTGCTACTGTCTGAAAATGCCGAGGCTCTCTCAGAAGCTGTGGGCGAGGCTTGTTCAGTTCATAGGGAATTAGAGTATTAAAACAAAAAAGTATTTGGCTTGAGGAATTCCCCATAAACTATATGAAAGGAACACAATTATGCAATGAGTAAAAGTTCATCTCGGATCCACTTTAACAATTGACTTTGTAAATAATGTGTACTTCTAGAACATTTAATCTTCCATATACTGTATATACGATCTCTCTGTGTGGGATCAGTACCAGAGTGATTTGTAGCAGACTGCTACCAAATAGCCGTTTAAAGGGGCACCATAGTGATGTATAGTAAAATACAGTAAACTATTCCGGGTACGCATTTTTATTTATTATCCTGGCTTCAGCATTAGAAATACTCTCTGTTTATATATTGCTGTGTATTGGTATGTAACCCTGTCCTCCCAGCAATGTCACAGCCTAAGCTGATTGGCTATGTGGAATACTCCTCCCAGAGCATGTTGGTATAATTTCTACTGGCTTTGGAACATTTTTCCTGGCCTACTTGGGTGCAGTATACTGAGTAGGTGTGGCCGCACACATTAATAAGAATTCAGACCTGTAGGTTTCCAGGAAGAGCTCCTAGTGTAGTGCTGTCCATTGTACGACTGGTATTTATTCCTGATGCCATAGGGGAGAATGCTAACTTTTCATTTCTTTGAATATTTTAGCAATGATGTTCACTGGAGTCAGCCTGGAGAGAAGAGGCTCACAGGTGGGACCAACTGGCAGCCAAAGATGGCTCCCACTACGACCTGGAACCCGGCCACCCTGGTGAGGACCTGTCTCTGTGCTGAGACTGTGCATTGATGTGTGCAAGGCTTGCTGTATGCTAGAGTCCTGTGTGCCTTGCATGTACGTTGTATGTGTGAATGGAAACATTCATGCCTGTGTCTTTGGGGCTGACATTTTTTTAAATCTCTTTAGAGTAAATGGGTTTGTGTTTTGCGATCCTCAATTGGGGAGCAAAAATTGTATCCAGATCTCTTCCAAGATGTTGCATGTGGCGTGTTTGCGATTTATACAAATTGCAAATGCTGCATTAAAGGAATACTGGAGGGGGGTCAGGGAAAAATGAGTTGAAGTTACCCGGGGCTTCTAATGGTCCCCCGCAGACATCATGTGCCCGCGCACCAATGCTCCGGCCCCGCCTCCGGTTCACTTCTGGAATTTCAGACTTTAAAGTCTGAAAACTACTGCGCCTGCGTTGCCGTGTCCTCGATACCGCTGATGTCACCAGGAGTGTACTGCGCAGGCCCAGTATGGTCTGTGTCTGCGCCGTGCGCTCCTGGTGACATCAGGGAAGCGAGGACACTGCAACGCAGGCGCAGTGGTTTTCTGACTGAAATTCCAGAAGTGAACCAGAGGCGGGGCCGGAGCATTGGGCAGTGGCTGCGCAGGCACAGGATGTCTGCGGGGGACTATTAGAAGCCCCGGGTAAGTTCAACTCATTTTCCCCCGACCCCCCCTACAGTATCCCTTTAAGAATGGCCCCATAGGGATTCGTGATCACAGCGCTTTACAGTTCACCGGCCATCCGCAATGCCGTAAAATGCTGCTGGAAACCGCCCCGTTTGGACCAGGAAGTGAGAGGGTTATGGAGGCTGCCATTTTTCCCTCTTTTAAGCAATACCAGTTGTCTGGCTATCCTGCTGATCCTCTGCCTCTAATCGTTTTAGCCACAGACCCTGAACAAGCATGCAGCAGATCAGGTGCTTCTGACATTGTCAGATCTGACAGGATTAGCTGCATGCTTGTTTCTGGTGTTACTGAGACACTAATGCAGCCAAATACATCAGCAGGGCTGCCAGGCAACTGGTATTGTTTAAAAGGATATAAATATGTCAGCCTCCACATCCCTCTCACTTCAGTTGTACTTTAAAGGGCATCCAAGGTGAAAATAAACTGATAAGAAAAACAATTGTATCTATCCTGAGTCTCCTAAAAATGCCTTTTTTCAGAGATCAGAGTTTTATTTTACATTTAAATCTAGTTTTTAAGTGTTTACTGTTTCATCGTCTCTGCTTAATGATACCTTCATTGAAGTTTGCCAGAGCTCAAATCTATGAATTATTGATCCTGTTTATCTCTTTCCTCCTCTCAGAAGCCATTTACTGACAGGAAAGTGTTTTATGGCTGTAATTTATCAGTGAGGGTTGTGCTATAATCTGACCCAGTCCCTTCCCGGGCAGAAACTGTCACTTGCATACCTGATATTTAACATTTTCAGTCAGAGAAAGAAAAAAAAAGACACATACCCTAGTTATTTGTGTGCTTGGCACTGTACATACACGTCTATTCCATCATGTCACATGTCACCTCGGCTGTCCTTTAAAGAGAACCAGAGATCCTGTAAAGAAAAGCTGTTATACATACCTGGGGCTTCCTCCAGCCCCATAAGCGCTGATCAATCCCACGCCGCCGTCCAGCGCTGCCCGCAGCTATGAGAACCGGGACCCCGCTCTGCCGCCAGTCGGAGCCAGTCTAGCGTAGCAGAGGTGCGCTCTTTGCGTATCTCTGCAGCAGTGTATGGAGAGATACGTAGAGGGCGCACTTCTCCTGCGTAGCGCGGCTCCGATGACGTCACTGACGGGAGTCGGTTCTCGTAGTTGCGGGCAGTGCTGGACGGCGGTGTGGGATCGATCAGCGCGTATGGGGCTGGAGGAAGCCTCAGGTATGTAACTTCTTTTCTTTACAGGATCTCTGGTTCCATGGTTCTTGGCCTTTCCCCCAATACAGAGGGTCACATGGAATGGGGGACTCACCAGTAGACTGGTTTAGCATTAATTTTTTTTCCAAATTGGGAGACCCTTAAGGGCTGAGGAAAGTGCTATTAATGACAGAGAGTGCTGCTGTTACACAGCTTAGTATATCTATAGTGCTATCTATAGTGCTATGAATAGCAAAACTGGCTACACTGATTTACAGATCTTTTGACCAATGAGATGTTTCAGCTGTATGTCAAGAGGTCTTCCAGGAGTTTGGCTCCGAATGACCTATTTGGAAACTAGCAGGGGGTGAAAGGAGACTGAAATTTGCCAGCAGCTGATGCTGCGTTACACTTGTGACATCTTTAATAGATCACGTTAGATTTAAAAGCAATCTTGCGTCTAAAACAAATCTATTAACAATGTTGTAAGTGATATGCAGTTGCCAGCTTTAATAGCTTGGTACTGCGGATGAGTAAAAAGCTAGTGGCGGCAGCTTTGCTATCATTATTGGATTGAGATCTGATCTAATGTCAAATGGTGGAAGCAGATAAATGGTTGATTGAAACCACATACAGTACAGACCAAAAGTTTGGACACGCCTTCTCATTCAAAGAGTTTTCTTTATTTTCATGACTATGAACATTGTAGATTCACCCTGAAGGCATCCAAACTATGAATTAACACATGTGGTATAGTACATAACCAAAAAAATGTGAAACAACTGAAAATATGTCATATTCTAGGTTCTTCAAAGTAGCCACCTTTTGCTTTGATTACTGCTTTACACACTCTTGGCATTCTCTTGATGAGCTTCAAGAGGTAGTCACCTGAAATGGTCTTCCAACAGTCTTGAATGAGTTCCCAGAGATGCTTAGCACTTGTTGGCCCTTTTTCCTGCACTCTGCGGTCCAAACCATCTCGATTGGGTTCAGGTCTGGTGACTGTGGAGGCCGGGTCATCTGGCGCAGCACCCCATCACTCTCCTTCCTGGTCAAATAGCCCTTACACAGCCTGGAAGTGTGTTTGGGGTCATTGTCCTGTTGAAAAATAAATGATGGTCCAACTAAACGCAAACCAGATGGAATAGCAATGCCGCTGCAAGATGCTGTGGTAGCCATGCTGGTTCAGTATGCCTTCAATTTGGAATAAATCCCCAACAGTGTCACCAGCAAAGAACCCCACACCATCACACCTCCTCCATACTTGACGGTGGGAACCAGGCATGTAGAGTCCATCCATTCACCTTTTCTGCGTCGCACAAAGACACCGTGGTTGGAACCAAAAATCTCAAATTTGGACTCATCAGACCAAAGCACAGATTTCCACTGGTCTAATGTCCATTCCGTGTGTTCTTTAGCCCAAGCAAGTCTCTTCTGCTTGTTGCCTGTCCTTAGCAGTGTTTTCCCTAGCAGATATTCTACCCTGAAGGCCTGATTCACACAGTCTCCTCTTAACAGTTGTTCTAGAGATGTGTGCTGCTACAACTCTGTGTGGCAATGACCTGGTCTCTAATCTGAGCTGCTGTTAACCTGCTATTTCTGAGGCTGGTGACTCGGATGAACTTATCCTCTGCAGCAGAGGTGACTGTCTATTCAGTAGGACTATCAGCTGTGTATCCACCTGACTTCTCCACAACGCAACTGATGGTCCAAACCCCATTTATAAGGCAAGAAATCCCACTTATTAAACCTAACAGGGCACACCTGTGAAGTGAAAACCATTTCAGGTGACTACCTCTTGAAGCTCTGCAAACCTGATCCTGGGAGCACCCACTTATGGGCTCAAGTTTTCAAGTGTGTGCCTTGATCCTCACCCCTGTACCATGGGGTCTATATCCAAGTATTCAACGAAGGATCGGCACCACACCCAGTATTAATAGCTCAAATACTTTATTTAATCATTAAAAAGACCAGCAACGACAGTCCGCTGTTTCGGCATAAGCTGCCTTTCTCAAGTTGCCATAATGTCAAATTTGACATTATGGCAACTTGAGAAAGGCAGCTTATGCCGAAACAGCGGACTGTCGTTGCTGGTCTTTTTAATGATTAAATAAAGTATTTGAGCTATTAATACTGGGTGTGGTGCCGATCCTTCCTTGAATACTTACCTATTGAAGCTCATCAAGAGAATGCCAAGAGTTTGCAAAGCAGTAATCAAAGCAAACCGGTGGCTTTTGGTCTGTACTGTAGATCTCAATCACTCACCTGATTTTAAAGGTGGCCGTACATTAGTCAATCAGTCACCAGATTGACCATTAGGTAGATCTGTCTCTGATCGAATCTGTTCAAAGAGGGATCTATTTCCTGCCCATACATGGCACACGGTTTGCATAGATTTCAGCATGAAATTCCCCATGTGTGTGCGCCTGCAATGTTTAAGGCTCACCTGTCGCACGCCGGTGCGGATCCCAGTGTCCTCTGGCATCTGGCAATGTTAGCGAGCGCCTGTACCATGTCACACCATGACATCGCTACATGCGCCAATGTCAGTTGGTTTAGGCGCACACGGTGACGCCATACACCGGAGGAGGGAAGGGTTCATGCTGGCGTGACATGTGAGCCTTCAGCACTGCACTCGGGGGGGATACCTATACACTTAGGGGAACACCTGCTAAATGTACACCATTTGTTGCAATATCGAAAGCCATTAAAGCCATTCACCCGATCATCCCTTGCCACTGAGATTTTCTAGCATTCCCGATCAATTCTTCTGATTTCACCCGGAAAACGATCGAAAGATCGTTTGGGTGGCCATGTTGCACCACCAATTCTCCCATTCTATAAAATTATTGGATTGGAATATCGATCACCCTGCAAGATGGAGCAATGTATGGGCGTGCTAATAGTGAATGGCCACCCTATTGAGGCCTTGAAGGCGATGGTTGCGGCCGGTGCTGAACTCCCGTCACTGGCTCGCCCTCGCTGCGTTGTGATGTCACTCATATTGTATGTTTGTGAAATGTGATGTTAGCACCATTGTCACAAGTTTGTGTTCTAATCTTGTGTTATTGCATTGTTTAACTGTTCGTCCCGGTGAACTATAAAACAGAATGGCATGCATTTCCAATCATACGTAAGTTGAACTGAAAAAAGCAAAAAGAATCTGCCTTTCTTGCTGTGATCTGGCATGCATATTATTAACCTTTGCCGCAGCGTGGGTGCCTCACACTAATTCTATCCAATGGTGTGCTCAGAGACTGACTCCTCCTCTTCCTCACCCATTCCTGCCCGGTGCTTCCTGATCCTACCTTCACTAATGGCATGGTGTGCTGCCACCTGGTGGCTGACACTGGCATAGCTGCACTATTTCTCCTATGCGCTTGCCTGGGAAGCTGGATTTACCATTACTGAGCTTCTGCAAGATCGGAGACCTGCTTCCGAGGCAACGCTGCCTGCAAGCGTGTCTGAGATGCCCATAGTCATCTGGGTCATTGGTGCAAAACCATTCTCCGCCTACATGCTTAATTGATGGTTCCGAAGTTGTAAGGTGTAGAGTGAACCTCTTACGAAACTTGAAACTTAGTTTTACTTTATAATGCCAGCTCAGACTCTGTACGATGACTGTAGATACTGAGAAGTGATTCTTTCATGACCTAGATCCACAACTCCAGCTGCAAGATTTATGGCAGGGCTTCTGTGGTGGGTATTAAAAACAAAAAAACTAATCACAGGGAATCCACTAGCGCTCAGTGTCGCAGGCTTTGTAATACAGCATCTGCTTCTCAGATCACATAACACCTGCATGAACATTAAAAATATACAAACATAGCGTAGACTGTACACATCATTACAAGCACCGTTAATGTGTAGCCCCTAAACATGCAGCCCACAGCCGCCAAGGTAGTGCCTGTCGCCAGCGTGTCAGGCCCCCCCCCCCCCCCCCCCCCCCCATATCCCCTGCTTACCGAATTTTGACTTGTGCACTCACATATAATGGTGTCGCTTTGCCTTCAACCTCAGCTCTGCAGACTTGGCAACCCTTTAGCAGATGTCCACTCCGATTTGCCAACCACACAAACCGTTTTTCTTGTATAAAACCACGTTTAATATAACAGTGCCATTAAAATAATTACAGCATGACGCACAGGGTAATAGTGTAGCAGCATCTTGGTTCAACACTTCCTCCTTAGGCTCCGCCCTACTGGTTTGATCAGACCAGCTGACTCATCAGGGGCTAGGGGACATGTGCTGAACCTGAATTTAAATACCCTACTCTCACTACTTGACTCAAGTGCTTGAACCCTCCCCCTCCACCACCCATTAATTCATTTTACCCCTCCCTGTCTATATTTTGTAAGCGCGGCCCAGAGCGCTTCCTCCAGATAAAATACAAACCTATTATTCCTAAAATTAGCGTCCTTAAATGGTTTCTGTAGACTTGCACAATGTTAGAACACACAACCATGACAGTGTGATGTAAAATGAGCTTCATTCAGCTGCACAACAAGCTGAAGTAATGACCCTTTGAACTTTAGAGCACTGAAACCTTAACAAGCATTATTTCCTCAGCCAGATAAAAATGTTTTGCCTTCTATTTACTTTTCAGAAGACACCTGTACACACCTGTTTGTTGTGAAGTCACATGCATGCACCCATTTAGATTTAATTCCTGTCCAGACACAAATGTTGTTTATGCAAGCACATCATCTCCATATCACAAATCTAACCATATATATGTAAATCTGATGGAAGAGCCGTTGGACAGATGTTTGTCAATCTGGCGTTCCTGGCCAATCAAGAAATGGGCTGGGAGGCTCTGTGGATAGGTCTGTCTCATAATCACAAGCAATCCAGGGCTTGGAGAATTCATTGTGATTCAGCTGTCTGTTTACTGGCGGCAACTTTATAAAGTAATTTAAGTTTTTATCTTCTAAGAGTTCACCTTTCTCTAAAAATAGTTTCCTTTGAAGTTTCAGTGGTAGGGCGTTGACTTCAGAAGGTTGTGCACCTCCGGTCCAGACTGCAGACAATCTCATGGCTCATTTATACCAATCAGCGCCACAAAATAAAGCTATTCCTTTCCATCAGCAGCGCATCAGGTCTCTCCCTTCATTAGAAAGTCTGCCTGATTTTGGTTATTGCAGACAAAAACTCTGGTTTCTTTTCTGCAAAAATAAATGAGCCTTTTAGAGTGTGTGCATGAGCGTTTTTTCCCCTCCTACTCAATTTAATCTGACTAGTGTGGCATTTTTTTGAATTCTGAATTTTTTTTTGTTTAACTCTCCTGTAACTTATTAGCATTTATATCACCTTTAGCAGTAAGTTTATTTTCCTGGTTTAGAGATATATTTGATTTTCTTTGTGCTGTTTTTAAATGTTTGTTCCTATTTCTTTGGGGTGGATTAACTTCTCACTCAGTACTGTTAGAATAATGGGAGTTGCCCTTAAATTAATTGAATCAAACTTTTTTCTGTTTGGCCTGAGATTCATAAAGCTTGTTTTTGGTAACTCAGCTGAGACTTAATGTCTATTTTTATTTTTTATTACAGCCCTCTTACATAAGCTAAATTTGTGGCGCACTTGTGATATTGTTGGTAATAGTTGACCACTGTTTGACATAAATTCCCGTTACTGCTTCAGAGTTGCCTCAGGCTTCATGGGAGCCTCTCTGACCAGTTTCCTTTGTTGCTCTTACATACAGTTTGGTATTTCTAGGAACCACCCTGCATCAGACAATCCCTCTAAACCAGAGTTCCCAGCCTTGTCCTCAAGGCCCACCAAAAGTACATGTTTTGCAGGTGAGGTAATTTCATTAACTACCTCTATGGATATATATGTTATGGCAGAACCTGAAGTCTGGGCCACTTCGGGTTCTGGCCGGGCAAAACTAGAAGTTGCCGTCTCACTGCGGCCAATGTCAGAAATGAATTAAGATTTCCGGATTCTCTGCGGCAATAATGTGACAAATGAAGCCGGCTCCTCTGCTCTGGCTCCTCTGCTCTGGCTCCTCTGCTCTGGCTCCTCTGCTCTGGCTCCTCTGCTCTGGCTCCTCTGCTCTGGCTCCTCTGCTCTGGCTCCTCTGCTCTGGCTCCTCTGCTCTGGCTCCTCTGCTCTGGCTCCTCGGCTCTGGCTCCTCGGCTCTGGCTCCTCTGCTCTGGCTCCTCGGCTCTGGCTCCTCGGCTCTGGCTCCTCGGCTCTGGCTGCTCTGGCTCCTCGGCTCTGGCTCCTCGGCTCTGGCTCCTTCCGCCTATTCAGCTCTGGCAGCCGGGAGCACGCGTTGCCCCCCCCCCCCCCCCCCCCCGAGTCGTTCGTAGCAGCAGGGAAGCAGAGCGGGAAGGGTGCAGCCGTTGCTTCTGCCAGCACTCGCTCTGCAGGAACGAACGACTCTGGGGACACGCGTGTCCCCGGCTGCCAGAGCTGAATAGGAGGTGGGCAGGGGGAAGAGCCGAGGAGCCAGCTTCATTTGTCACATTGCCGCCGGGAATCCGGAAATCTTAATTCATTCCTCGCATTGGCCGCAGTGAGACGGCCACTTCGGGATCTGGCCATAACACATACAAAACGTGCAGTGTTGGTGGGCCTTGAGGACAGGGTTGGGGATGCTGCTCTAAACACTTTCTACTAAACACTGTATTTGAGATTTGTTTTCTGCTTGCGCCTGTCCACAACTTTATCCATTTTGACTTGCCACCCATAGTTGACTGACTATGTTCAGTTGCACTCCAAAGTGTTGAAATGCTCCAGGAATAGCTGTGTTTACGCTGAGCTAATCAAAATGATTACAGTGTATCAGAAGTGGAAGCCAGTTAGTTTGGTGTACAGTAAAGAAAGTGATAAATTGTTCCTGATTTGAGGTTACAAGTAATTTCAGGAGGGGGCAGCCTTCATCTATTTCAGCAATTCTCTTTCTTTTCCTCTGAACTATTGCTATTCTATTGTTCACTAGGTTATTACAAGTTGCATTGAGTAAATACATTTGGACACTTTCTTCTGTGTGTCTTCATTTCAGTGTCTTTATTTTCAAGGCTTTTCCGTCCCCACCATATGCACTGGCCATGATCTTTGGGAGGCCAATTTCACTACCTACTGTAAAGGTCCCCATACATCAGGGGATGATGGGCAGATTCGACCAAGAGACAAATCTCTCTCTGATTGAATCTGATCGGAGAGAGATCTGTCGGCTTCCCATACAGCGCAGGCCGATTCCCGATACATTTCAGCATGAAATCTCTCAGAAATCGTCTGTTTGCCTCATCCCTCGCATGCACCGCCTCACCGCTGTTCCCTAGTGTATAAATGTGCATGTGTTCATTTATACATTACCTCTTCTGTGTCGCGGTGCCCGTCCGTCTTCTGAATCTGCTTCTCTTCCATTAGCCGCATACATGCCACCAGCATGGCATGAGTGTGATGTCACGCGCCCCGTGTGCTATGCACCAGTGTTGTGTATGGGGCTACTGGAAAAAGCAGTGAATTCAGAATACTGATAAGCACTGCGACATAGGACAGGTAATCTATAAACGCACACATGTACCTTTATACCCTGGGGGTTTTGTCGCTCTTCTCGATATGGCTCGTTGTTACTGCCGCGCACCTGATCGAGCAAGTCGGCCCTACATTTTGCAGCATGTCTGACTGATTTACACGACTAATTTCAGCCTGAAATGGGTTGGATTGTCAATCAGGCACTGATTTTCACCCAATTCGATAATAATCGAATAGGATGGTCGATGTATGGCCACACTTTTAAGTGACTGACAAAGGAAACAAGTTCTGTGTGACATTTTTTTTTTTTCAATTGTACAATTTTTTGCGATAAATGTGCCAAACCTGGGCTAAAATGGGAGAAAATTTTGTCCAGGCTGGCTATAATGGCAAATAATGTTGTTGTAAGAAATTCCCATCTGTGACTGGTTCTCTTTGTTTGTGATGTGCATATGAAACAGAGGTGCATTTAGGACCCCCCCCCCCATTCTAGTTTCTGAGTGAGGGGCTTGTGGACTGCAGTACAGCCCGTACAGTGAGTGACATAACTTGTTTTCTGTACAGCCATAACATTGCATTATACAGCGTGACCTTTTGTGACAGCCAAGTCTCTGACCACTGCTTTCCACACAAGAAGCCCTTTCACAGCAGAATCACTTGCAGGAAATGGCAGCCGGGAGCTGTGAAAGGGATTCTTCTGTCTGCGGCTGCTGGTTGATTCCGCTCTGTGCTTTGATGACTCGCCCCAGACAAACTCTTTGCTTTATTAACCTTTCTGAGGATGTGTTGGGACTGTGATTCGCTAGCAGACGTGTTAGTGGTGCAGATCACTGCTGAGAATCCATGTCAGCCTGCTGCTTGGGGTCAATCATACACTCGCCAATCTGCATGGCCACACCTTACTGCTCTATGATTGGCTACAGACTTCTACCTGCAATACTAAATCTGATACCTTTATCACCACAGGCACCACCAATAATGGCCTATCCAGCCACGACACCCACAGGGATCACAGCATTCGGAATGGTAAGAGGATTCTGATACACGGACCATTTATATTATTTAAGACACAGAACATTTACATCTCGCTTTTTCTCCTTGCGGACTCAAAGCACCAGAGCTGCAGCCACTAGGGCGCGCTCTATAGGCAGTAGCGGTGCTAGGGAGACTTGCCCAAGGTCTCCTCACAGGAAGACCTGAGGTTTGAACCCTGGTCTCCTGTGTCGAAGGCAGAGCCCTTAAAGGGAAACTGAAGAGAGAGGTATATGGAGGCTGTCATGGGTATTTCCTTTTAATCAATACCAGTTGCCTGGCAGCCCTGCTGGTCTATTTCTCTGCAGTAGTATCTGATTAAAACCAGAAACAAGCATGCAGCTAGTCTTGTCAGATCAGACTTATAAGTCTGAACCACTGAAACACCTGATCTGCTGCATGCTTGTTCAGGGGCTATGGCTAATAGTATTAGAGGCAGAGGATGAGCAGGGCTGCCAGGCAACTGGTATTGTCTAAAAGGAAATAAACATGACAGCCTCCATATACCTCTCTCTTCAGTTCCCCTTTAATGCGGATGCGAGATGAAAAACTAACTATAACAAGTAACTTGTCTATATATCTTATCTAAAGTTTAGATAGTTTACACAGCATATCTAGCTTCAAACAGCTTTAAAAGTTTGATTATTTATTCCCGTGATACAATGAGGGCAGCCATGTTCTGTTTGTCACATTGTCACAGGCTGAGGGCTGGAGATGCTATCAGCTTGCCTGTGTGTAAATTCAGTCCCCTCTCCTGCTCTCTGCCTCTAAAATCAGTGGCTAGTATCCTCCTCCTGCCCAGACTGAGCTCCCATAAGCCCTTGCTACAATGCCAAGGCACTGTGAAAAGCTGTGGGTGAGGCTTGTTTCGTTTAAAAGTAATTAGTGTATTAAAACAAAACAAAGTATTTTGCTTCAGGAATGCCCTATAAACAATATGAAAGGAACACAATTATGCAATGAGTAAAAGTTTCTCGGATCCACTTTAACCAGCACACTATCCAGCCACTATACGGTATTAGGGCTGGAACCCACAAGAGCGGTTTTGTGAGCATTTCTGGAGCGATTCAAAACGCTAGCGTTTTGCCAAAACTCTCAGCTAATGTAAATGATGGGGCAACTTCCACTGGAGCGTTTGCGATTCCTCAAATCGCAAACGCAGGACATGCAGCATTTTGTGAGCGTTAGCGCTTCAATGTAAAGTATATAAACGCTGGCTTAATCTCTCATTAAATCCTGCATGGAGCGATTTTGCTAGCGTTTTAACCTTACCACACAATGTATTAAAATTAATTGAAAGGACCAATCAGACTTTAAAATGCTAATCGCTAATCGCTACACAATCGCTGGCAAATTTATATACTTTGTAAAATCTTTTCCTAAAACACTCATGAAACCGCTGACAAACCGCTCACACAAAATGCTAGTGCTTGCGCTTAGCGATAGCATTTTGCAGTGGGTTCCAGGCCTAATTCTGTAATGCATACTGCTTTCATTTCCTACTCCATTTTTATGTCTTTGATACTTGCTGACTCTCCTGTTCTGATGTTATTGGTCCTCTCCAACCACTGTCCTGTCCTGTCCTGTTTTGCTTTCATTTATCCCATTTGCCCCCTTTCCTCACAATGCTTTTTACCATCTTTAACCTCCCTGGCGATATGATTATTTCCGGATTTTAGGGGCGAAAATCGTTGCAATTGTTTCACAAGCTAAAAGCAGGAAAAAAAAATCATATATGATGTAATAAATTACATCAGAAAGGGGAAACACCAGGAGGAGGTCCCTGCCCTTGCAAGCTTACAATTTAGCAAGGGTGTCAAACTCAAAATACCTGTACAAAGTGGGCCGACATTGGGACCAAGTTGCAGGCCAACTTCTGTCTATAGGCCACCTCCTTCCCTTATCAAGTTCCCTGATTTCTAATTGCCCCATTCCCTTATACAGTTCCCTAGTGTCTAGTGGACCTCCTCCTCCCTCCCCTTTACAGCCCCCTGGTGTCTAGTGGTCCTTCCTCCCCTATACAGTGCTCTGGTGTCTAATGCCTCCTTTCCCCCTTATAAAGTTTATTGGTGTTTAGTGGTCCTCCCTCCCACTCCTATACAGTTCCCTGATGTTTAGTGGTCATTCCTCCCCTATACTGTTCCTTAAAGTCTAGTTGCCCCCTCCCTCCCCTATACAATTCCCTGGTGTCTATTGACCACCCCCTCCCTCTTTTAGGCCTCGTTCACATCAGGGCCGTTTCTGTGCGCTTTTTACAGCGCACTTCCCTGTGCGATCAGCAAGGTATTTACTTTCCCATGTAACTAAATGTAGCTGGTTCACATCTATGCACTGCGCTGAGCAGCGTTACAGAAACGTAGGGTTGCATGCATTTCTGTGCGTTGAGCTGGAAAGCGCACATCAATGCAAGTGAATGGGTGCGCTTTTTTAGCGCATAGAAGCGCGTACAAGCGCATAGAAGCGCATGCGGTTTTTACCCCTAATTGGAGAAAAAAATACATTTACATACAAAAACATAGTTTTATTGACAACTGCTGCTGGTACAACAAGCAAAACGTGCTTTAAAGAAGCGTAAAGCGCGCACAAGCGCATGCGTTTTTTACCACACGCTTTCACACGTTTTTCAGCGCAGCAGATGTGAACGAGGCCTTATACTGTTCCCTGGAGTCTAGTGCTTGTCCCTCCCATTTCCATATGGCTTCCCTGGTTATCTAGGTCATTACCCCCAGTAGAGCTTCCCTGGTGGTCAGAGTGGGCCAAACATAATACAAAGTGGGGAGGCCACTTGGAGGCCAAAATGTTATGGCTCTGTGGGCCAGATTTGACCTGCAGGACAGAGTTTGACATGCGTCTTCTAGAGAATGAAGCTATGCACTCAATCAGCTCCTTCCCCTATTCAGAGTGCATATAGTGGCGCCACCAGTGAGTTGGCTGTAGTAGGCTGGCAACGCATTTTGCTGTGAAGGGCAGGGCCAGCAGTGACACAACGTGGGTGGGGCTGCTTGTCGGAGACTGTTAGACAGCGAAACACGGCGGTCCCCCTAGGGCACAAGAGAGCGATCGGCAGTGATAAGGCTGGCCGGGGGAGGGAGGGTGATAAAAATAAAATAAAAATAAGTTTATTTAAAAAAAAAAAGAAAAACCATAAATATTTGTAAATAAAAATAAACCTCTGGGGCCGGGGGCGATCAGACCCCACCAACAGAAATCTCTATTGGTGGGGATAAAAGGATGGGGGGGAAT
This sequence comes from Hyperolius riggenbachi, assembly GCF_040937935.1. Lineage (NCBI taxonomy): Eukaryota > Metazoa > Chordata > Amphibia > Anura > Hyperoliidae > Hyperolius > Hyperolius riggenbachi. Next base: position 47,739,659 of record NC_090647.1, read on the forward strand.
CACTTGTGTGCTGTGTTGTGCAGCTAGGCCTTAAAGATGCAGTGGCCCATTTCAGTAAAAATGGACTGGTCTTTAGGGGGGGTTTAGCACTGTGGTCCTCAAGTGGTTAACTTATATCATTATATCCTCTTATGAAATCGTAGAAATGGAGGAAACGGGGAGAGGAAAGCTTATGATGATATGGCAGTAACACATTTTTGTATTGTTTTTTTTTTAATTTGCTCACAGCCTCCTCAGATGGGATCAGTGCCAGTAATACCACAGCAGACACTAATATACAACCCACCTGTAATGAGACCACCTAATCCTTTTGGCCCTGTATCAGGAGCACAGGTAAGGGACCGCATGAGAGCTGTGTCTGGCATCTGTGCCAGTGGTCGAGAATTTTACTACTAATACTTGCTACACACACCTAGGTTTTAATGCAATCTTCTTAAAGGATACCTGAAGTGGGAACAAAATTCTAAAACAAAGCGTGTGTTCTTTGGGGGGGGGGGGGGGAGGGTTTCCAAGTGAAATTACATCTGCTTGTAGCCTGCAACTAGACTGAGGAGCTTTTGGTTTTAAAGGGAACCTGAAGCAAGAGGTATATGGAGGCTGCCATATTTCCTTTTATACAATACAAGTTGCCCGGCAGTCCTGATGATCATTCAGCATCAGTGTCTGAATCACATAATAACCATGCAGCAAATCTTGACATTTTTGTCAGAAACATGCTTGTTTAGGGTCTATGGCTAAAGGTATTAAGAGTCAATGGTTCAGCAGAATAGCCAGGCAATTGGCATTGTTTAAGAGGGAATAAATATGGCAACCTCCATATACCCATCACTTCAGGTACTCTTTAATGGAAACCTGAAATGAGACCAAAAAAAAGTGACATAATCACCTAAGAGGAGTGAAGGGTCTGGATCCCACAAAGCCTTCCCTGTCCTCTGCGGGGCCCCTCATTCCACTGCGGGGCCCCTCATTGAAGAAATCCAACGTAATAGTTGGAACAAGCCTTTGGTAAGCTTTCTTAGTACTTTAGAAGACGAGTGGATCCATACTGCACATGTGATATATGGATCTGCTTGTATTCGGGAGTACCCAGGGATTTGAGTAATTCCGAGAAGGAACAAAGACATGTTCCAACGCTCTAGTAGGATTATTTCAACAGGGGTTCCAGCGGTGGAATGAGGGGATGCAGAGGGGACTGGGAAGGCTCGCAGGGTTCCCCAACCCCCGGTCCGTGGCCCACTGCTGGTCTGTGGGCGGCTTGCTGGTGGTCCGCGGGTCTGGCCTCTTAGGAGAGTGGCTTCCTGTAGCGGCAATGTGTGTATTGCCGTTACCAGGGGAACTGCTGTCCTGCTTCCTTACTGCTCCCTGCAGCTGCTGTGAAGGACGATGACAAGCATGCAGGCGAGGGGAGTGGGTATTAGGGACAACTATACTGGGGCAACTATACTACCTATACTGGGACAACTAAACTGGGGTAACTATACTCCCTATACTGGGGCAATACTGTTTACGGTATACTGTTTATACTGGGGCAACTATACTAGCTAAAACTGGGGATCCCTGCTCTATAGGATAGTATCAATCAAGTTTTTTTTTTTCCTCCTGCAATTGACGGAACTGTATGGTGTACCAATATAAAGCTGCTGTGGTTGGCTGAAGTTTCTGTATAGCTACCTGGGGACATGCACTTTAAACTGACAGTTTGAAAACTCACAAATATACAACTGCTATTTTGAATGTTTTTAAAACGTTTATTTGATTTACTGCAATCATAATATTCCCTGTACAGGAGCAGCAAGCAAACGTCACAGGGACCTGATACTGCCGTTAGGCCTGTCGACCCCTTCCTTAGCACCCAGCCGCCTCATCTGTCACCTTTCATGCCTTTTTACATGCCTTGTGTTGCTGCACATTAAAGGTTTGCTATCTGGTCTGCCTCATTCTAGTGATGGTCCTGTCTAGGAGAACTCATGAGGAAGCATGTGATTTGTTGCAGGTGCATGATGGGAGAACAATTAACATCTAGTGTTTCAGAGCAGGAAGTCCTCAGTGCTATATTCCATACAGTCTCCAGTAAGAGGAGTACATGACTTCGCTGTGGTGGTGCGAGGCATGGAGTGACATCACTGAGATCAGGCATGGAGTGACGTCACTGAAGCCAGGACACAGGGCTGCTCTGTCAGCTGTGAGAGCCTCTTTGTTGCCACTGTGTGAGTTTGAAGCATATGCTGGATCTCCTGTTTCTCTTACAGGCTCCTCCCAGTCTCCAGGGTCACACACACTGATTGTGGCTTGCTGTTGGTGTTGGCTCGGAGCCCAGTCATTTGCTCACGCCACCTGCCTGTCCCGTCACTTTGCTTTTTTTGCATTAGTGTGAGTGAAAGTTTACCTGTCACACGACGCACAAGTGTTAACTGACCAGTATTCAAGCTCTGCGCTCTAAGAACGTCGCTGTGTGATGAGACATCTAGAGATCGGTTACACAAGTCATTAGGTTTGCATGTCACTTCATGGAGATTAATGATGGTCCTGTCTAGGAGAACTCATGGAGAAGCATGTGATTTGTGTGATCAGCTGATACATTTGCAAAGCTCTGATTTGCTGAGATCACATCCTGCTTTAGCACATGATCGTGACTAGCAAATCAGTCTTGCATATCTATCACCTGACCCAATTGATCACATGCTTCCCCATGTGTTCTCCTTGACATGACCATCCCTAATTGAGACGAGACAGTCACCTGTGAGTCACATGCTGTACCAATAGAACCGGCCCGTAAAGCAGTGGTCTGGGTGTGTTTTTTTTCTTGAGCTCATCCAGGTGCGATTGACCTGCATTGGTTAGCTGGCTTAAAGGAGAACTGTAGTGAGAAGTATATGGAGGCTGCCATATTTGTTTCTTTTTAAGCAATAGCAGTTGCCTGGCTGTCCTGCTGATCCTCTGCCTCTAATACTTCTAGCCATAGACCCTGAACAAGCATGCAGCAGATTAGCTGTTTCTGATCTTATTGTCAGATCTGACAAGATTAGCTGCTTGATTGTTTCTGGTGTGATTCAGACACTACTACAGGCAAATCGATCAGCAGGGCAGCCAGGCAACTGGAATTGCTTAAAAGGAAATAAATATGGTAGCCTCCATATACTGTACCTCTCACTACATTTCTCCTTTAATAGGGTTCCACTTCATCTTAGCCACCAGAGGTCACTGTTTGAAGATAGATTATAGGCTGTTTATGCAGAATATTAGAGTTCTCCTCAGACCAGCAACCTCTAGTGGCCAGATAAGCAAGAGCAGGCTTGGAACTCTTGAGACTTGAGCCAGGAAAAGCAATGCTACATACACACTCTTGTAGAGGTTAGCTGCCTTGTTAAAAGGTATCCACTTCCTCTGGCCACCAGAGGACACTGAAGATTGATCAGAATAATAAAGTCCTCCTCAGGCCAGCAGTCTCTAATGGCCAGAAGAAGCAAGAACAGGCTTGGAAATTTTATGACTTCCTGCAGGAAAAACATTGGTACACTCTCTTGTTGGTAATTTTACATCTGCATCACTGCTTGTTTCGTTAATCCATTTATTTAATATACCTAACCTGCTTCTTTATAGCACAGCAGTGTTTTAGGTTCAGTGTCTGCCGGTGAGTCCACCAGGAGGAGGAGATACTGGTGGTAAAATAGGATACATGCCTCTGCTTTGCTCTGTCCTTGTGTCTTTTCCATTGCTCTTGTGTGCGGGAAAAGCTTCTTGTCATGACATTTTCCACTTCCTCATTCTGTCATTTCTCAGACTTGTCTCTCTCTCTGCCTCTCCTCTCACCCAGTTGTCCGCAGCATCCAGCCCATCCAGTCAGAGTCCTCACAGAGCGTCCGGGAAGGACCCCTATCCACAGCCCTCATTACAGGATTTCTTGTAGGACCATTTAGGTATAGTCAGCCTCATCGCCTGAGCCCAACAATGCACGGGGCAATCTGTGGTCCCACCCATAGCTACTGGATTCCAGCCATTCCAATCATTATCAAGAAGACAGTTGGAATCTGGTTTCTATGGGCAACACAAAGACCTCTTTCCACTGACATCACTGTGACGAGTCTAAAGGTGGCCACTAACTGTCCAATTTCTAGCGAAAAATCATTCGAGCGATCAGAAATTCTGATCGGACGAAAAATCGTTCACTACACCATCAACTAACCAATCATTGCTTCCTATCTATCACGACCACCAAGAAAATCCAAATTTTCGTTCGACGAAAATTCATTCGGGCGACATTTTTTTCACTCGTTCATAATCGATTGTGTCCACCAATGGAGATTATTTACAACCAATCCAATCAGAATTTCGGATCGCTCGAACGATTTTTCGCTAGAAATTGGACCATTAGTGGGCAGCTTTAGGCCTCAATTCACTAAACTTAACTCCTGTCTTTAATAACTCTTCTGAGCTGTTTTACAGTTATCACAATTATATCACCATGGTGATAACTGTAAAACAGCTCAGAAGAGTTATTAAAGACAGGAGTTAAGGTTAGTGAATTGAGGTGAAAGTGTTCTGTTGTCTGTCTTTTTTTTCCTACTTGTTGTTTGTGCCTTGTTGTATTCTTTTCTGTTTCTCTGTTCAGCCTCTTTTGTACTAACTGCTTGTGCCCAGGGCTTATTCCTATCAGCCTCCCAGACTCAATCATTAAAACGGGATTGTCAGCCATAAAATCAAATTCCATTTACCCGCTGCTCTGTGTTTATTATGCAGTCTACAACATGCCCCTGCATTGCTAGCATTCCAATATAATCATAAATGTTTCTGCTGTAGTAAATCTTTTCTCAATCAGCCTGGCTCTATTCTGGTACATTGCTGGCTAGAGGGAAGCTTATCTCCCCTCTTCTACTCCTCACTAATTGCCTGAGGGCGGTTCAGTGTGACATGAGACTGAGAAGGGAAATACACCTCACCCCTCTGCAGAAGCTGCTGAAATACGATCTATTCTGTACTCACATGTGTTTACAAAGCAAGCTAGATATGACTGTGCAGTTTCTACTAGAAGGAAAAAGGGGAGGACATTACATCAGGATTGGCTTCAGTCAGAGGCGTTAAAGATGAAAAATGCATTAAACTGTTTTCTCTTTATTTACTATGAAATTCACTGAAATCAAAACGTGGAAAGTACAATACATATGTAAGTAGAAAAAGTATTTACTTACCGGTATATATGTGGGTTTTTTTTCCACTGGGATAGTATGGCTGTCTTAGCTGCTTTAAATGAATACTGAGGTGAAAATAAACTGAGATAAACCGTTCCATCTATCCTCCTCCTAAAAATGACTTTTTTTAGAATCCCAGGGTTTTATTTTCTGTGCAGCAGACAAAAAAAATTTGTCTAATGTAGTGTCTCATATGACTGATATGGTCTAAAATATATGAACTATTGACCTTTTTTAATTTATTCCCTACTCTTGAAATATTTTCTCTGCTAGGAAAGTTTTTATGGCCATAATTCCTCATCAGTGAGAGTTATGGTATAGTCCCTCTAGATCCCTACTGGGCATAAAATTTGCATACCTGAATGTTTAACTGTTTCAGGAAGAAACAGAAACGCAGCCTGGTTATTTGTATGCTTGGCACTGTACACACACGCCTATTTCATCATGTCACCTCGGGTACACTTTAAGCTGCCAGTTTTGCAGAAAATCAGATTTAAAAAGGAACACAAAGGACACAGAGCCCAATATAGTGTATTATGTATGGATGAAGGGAGGATAAGTGAAGGGTAAGTATAGGATACCCACAAAACCAGGGTTTCCTGATAGGCAACCACTGTGACGGCAGGTGGGGAGAACAAGCCTGTCCCCACTCAGGACTAAGAAGTCGCTCTCTGTAGATAGGAAGAAACGTAAACCGTTTTCCGCCCTTCCACCAAGGGTGGACAGATAATAGATGCAGTTGAACAGAGGCGCCAGAAGAATAAAACAATTTGATAAAAGTTTTAAATCATGGATGTGGTAGAGGAGGAACCTAGCCACTCCAAAGGACACTGAAATAAGTAATTTTTCAAATAAAGCAACAGAAAATAGGAATATTACTTATTTATTTATTTATTTTTTTTTGGGGGGGGGGGGGGGGGGATTCTGTTTCCCTACCCATCTGGCAGTGTCTCCTTTCTAATTATGGTGAGGGGTTTGGGAAAAAATTAGAACTGTGCTGCAGCTTCAAGATCAATATTGTTGTCTTGAAACATAATATAGTGGAGGTGGTAAGCTTATGCAAGTCTGAGCTGAGTTGCAGGGAACACTGTGTGTGTGTGTGTGGGGGGGGGGGGGGGGGGGAGGAGGAGTGTTTATAGGTGTAGATGTCGTTGCTAAGCTTTAAAGAGGAGCTGTCAGCCGTACAATCTCAGGAAAAAAACACACGTATGTACATAAATACTGCTATTTACATAACATGTGTATTGCACTGTCCAAGTTTTGATTTTAGTGATTTTTATTTTTTTTTAATAGTAAATAGGCAAAATCCTTCTTAGTATTCCCTATTTTAACTGCAGCTATCTTGAAGCCGATTCTGATGTCATTTCCTTCATTAATCTCCTCTGCCTGATTGTGTTTGCATTTCCCACCCTCCTCCTAGTCTTCAGACATTCCCACCCAGCTCTGCAATAGAAAGTGCTTCGTCTCAGCATGATGAATATTGGCCAATCAGAGAGGAACAGAGGTGTGGGAGGTAGAGAGGCTTCAGCCAATCGGGCTGTATTATTAAAGTCTGAGAGGAAAGTAAAGAAGCAAAAAAGACAACCCAGTATGCCCTGCATTTTACTTTGTGCGGCAATGTACCAAAGAACCAGAGAAACTGGGGAATAATCTTTTTATGGACAAGAAAATTAGGAGAGATTTTTAACTTTTGGATTGCCTGGTTATCATCTTTATTACTTGTTTACCAGATAAAAATAAAGAATTGATTTTTGATTTATTCCCAACAGTTACACTTTAAGCCTGCCTCTTCTGGTTTTAGCCTATCAGAAAATAGGATTTATTATGGCGGAGGGTGGTGGGCGAGCAGAGGGACGAACGTTGATCTGGCATATGTACAAGGCTTATCTCCTCAGTGTATGTTGTGATATATGTACACATGACCGTGTCTACCCTGTACTGCGGTGTATTCTGTGCTGTACACTCCACCCTTACGTGTATGTAACAGTGTCCACCCTGTATACACTGTGCTATGTGTTTATAGGCTCCACACTGCTCTAAGGTGTACACTGTGTTATACTTTAGCTACCCCACACTGTCACTATAAGCATGGTCCAGCGGGCAGAACACTGCACTTGTGTGTGTAGAGGAGTCTGGTTATTGTGCTGCCTCTTTCTTTGCACTGCTGAGTGTTTTCCTTGTGATGCAAGCCACACTGCTCCAATACATTCACAGTGCCCTTTAATTCCACTGTGCTGTCCAATACATGCCAACCCTGCACCGCTATTGACACTGCCCTGGCCGCGTACATGCCCACTCCCTGCTTACCCCTCCAGCACGGACTCCAAGGCTGCACTAATCCTTTATCTCATGTGACCATCAGTCAGGAGGCTGCATTGTGCCTCTGTATTAGAGGCGTACACCAGGCCTATCTCCACCAATTCAGTTCATTTTGGATCGTCCCACCCCTTCTCTTGGGAGCAGGATTGGTCAGTAAATAACAGTAATGAGTGGAGAATCAGCCTCTGCACACGCCTCTGCGGAGCGTCCTAGTGACCTGGATTGTCTATGGCGGGCAGTAGCCAAGCGCAACAGCTGCATTGCAGGCCAGTGCTATGTAATGATGAATTGTACGGTAATGTTTTGACCAGTGTTTTCATGTTGCTGCGCTCTCTTGTCTTTCAGATGCAGTTCATGTAACCCAACTGGACGGGAGCCCCCTTTTTTTTTAGAAGAGGCTACGTAACAATTCCCTTCTTCCAGTCAAAATTCCAAGCTGCTGATAAAGCTCTGCACTTCCACACAAACGGTACCAGAACGGGCTGTTGGGTCGGCCAGCAATACAGGAAGCTCCTCCCTGAGAAGACCGGTGCTGGGGGCGGGGCAGTGATGCGTCAGAGTCCCGCCCTCTAGCACGGCGGGTAGACAGCAGCAGCGGGCGTGTCCAGCGTCTGGCTCTGCTGTGTGACGTGAAAGGGGGGTAACCGCACCTACAGATTTCCCTGGGCAGTTCGAGGAGGGGGAAAATACAACAAAATATATACCGGACCCATTTCAACGACCACACAGCCACCACCTCTTCCAGATGCTACTCTTCATAGGCCGATAGCCAGGATAACACCCATCATCCCCCTTCCCTCCGCCTCCACATATTGAAATATATAAATATATATATATATATTCAGTTTGCAGTAGACATTCCTTATGTATTATTTGTATTTATTTATGATTCATTTTAACAATTAATGTATCAAACACTTCTATGAAATATGTATGGATGTATACAGTTTTTTTTTTCTGTTTTTTTTCCGCCCTTTTGGTTTTTTTCCCTTTTTTTTTAGTTTTTTTTTTTTTTTTTATTCCGAAAATAATTCCATACCAAGCACTAAGTATTTTAAGTCTGCATACTGCTAACAGGGGAGGGTTGAGGTTATTGCGTGTAGTCCCGGATCTTCACCAGGGGCAGGGCCGGTTCTAGTAACCTTGGGGCCCCCCAATAGACACCTCCTCAACCAAAAATTGGCAGTAGTGGCCCTTTGTGGCAGCCAAATTTCCACACAGGGCCCCTGAGCCAGGGGCTGACTTCCTCTAGCTCTGCCGAAGACCCTACAGGGGCCCCGGGGAGCAACAGTTAAGTTGGGGGAGACAACTTGGGGGACACCTACAGGCTCTGGGGCCCTGGGCCCTAGCGCCGGCCCTGTCCAGGGATTTCTAAGTTTTTACGATGGACGTTTTGCGAGACGAGTTGTAAGCTGCTTTCTTTCCGATAGATATGTGCCTAGGAGTCTGTGGGGGGAGGGGGGAAAGGGGGTAATCATATGATTAAAAAAAATCACTACATTTTAAATCACATCATTGGGAATGAATTTAGTGCTTTGTGCTTGGCAGAATTTAATTTTACATGGACTTGATGCCTTTTTAAGAAAAAATAAAATAAAAAAAATAGTAGTGAGGAAATAAAACTGAATGTGAGGAATTGCTTTCATAGTATGATTTTCCTTTTAAACAAGGGGTGAGGGTATTCAAAGGGGTCAGTCCACACCGATACAATATAACCTTTTTATAGTGTTCCTGAGATGAACAAAATGATCTATACTTACCTGGGGCTTCTTCCTGCCTCCTGCAGTCAGTCTGCTTTCTTGTCATTCCTCCGACCCACTGTAGTCCGTCAGCTTTCTTGTCATTCTTCCATTCCCCCTGTAGTCCGTCCGCTTTCTTGTCATTCTTTCATTCCCTCTGTAGTTGGTCTGCTTTCTTGTCATTCTTTCATTCTCCCTGTAGTCCGTCTGCTTTCTTGTCATTCTTCCATTCCCTCTGTAGTTGGTGTGCTTTCTTGTCATTCTTTCATTCCCCCTGTAGTCAGTCAGCTTTCTTGTCATTCATTTATTCCCCCTGTAGTCCGTCTGCTTTCTTGTCATTCTTCCATTCCCTCTATAGTTGGTCTGCTTTCTTGTCATTCTTTCATTCCCCCTGTAGTCAGTCTGCTTTCTTGTCATTCATTTATTCCCCCTGTAGTCCGTCTGCTTTCTTGTCTTTCTTCCATTCCCCCTGTAGTCCGTCTGCTTTCTTGTCATTCTTCCATTCCCCCTGTAGTCCGTCTGCTTTCTTGTCATTCTTCCATTCCCCCTGTAGTCCGTCTGCTTTCTTGTCATTCATTTATTCCCCCTGTAGTCGGTCAGCTTTCTTGTCATTCTTTCATTCCCCCTGTAGTCGGTCTGCTTTCTTGTCATTCATTTATTCCCCCTGTAGTCCGTCTGCTTTCTTGTCATTCATTTATTCCCCCTGTAGTCGGTCAGCTTTCTTGTCATTCTTTCATTCCCCCTGTAGTCCGTCTGCTTTCTTGTCATTCATTTATTCCCCCTGTAGTCCGTCTGCTTTCTTGTCATTCATTTATTCCCCCTGTAGTCGGTCAGCTTTCTTGTCATTCTTTCATTCCCCCTGTAGTCGGTCTGCTTTCTTGTCATTCATTTATTCCCCCTGTAGTCCGTCTGCTTTCTTGTCATTCATTTATTCCCCCTGTAGTCGGTCAGCTTTCTTGTCATTCTTCCATTCCCCCTGTAGTCCGTCTGCTTTCATGTCATTCATTTATTCCCCCTGTAGTTGGTCAGCTTTCTTGTCATTCTTTCATTCCCCCTGTAGTCGGTCTGCTTTCTTGTCATTCTTTCATTCCCCCTATAGTCCGTCTGCTTTCTTGTCATTCTTCCATTCCCCCTGTAGTCCGTCTTCTTTCTTGTCATTCTTCCATTCCCCCTGTAGTCCGTCTGCTTTCTTGTCATTCTTCCATTCCCCCTGTAGTCCGTCTGCTTCCTTGTCATTCTTCCATTCCCCCTGTAGTCTGTTTTCTTGTCATTCTCCCAGTCCCTTTAGTTGTCACTAGTCAACACTGTTGCAACTCTGTTGAGTCACAGACTACTGCGCATGCACTGTCCCAGCCGTGTGCACCCCCGATTGCACTCCCGTAAGAGTTATCTGCACATGCACAGTTCATTAAAACTTAATTGCGATTGATACGGGAGCGCGATGGAGGAAATGCACAGCCCGTAACATTGCATGCGCTGCGGGCCGCAACCCAGCTGGATCGCGGACTTTACAGGAGTACAGCTGAGCAGGAGGAAGGAGCTGACTGACTACAGGAGGAGGAAACCTAGGTAAGTCAAAACTCTTTTCTCAAATTCATCTCAGGTTAGTTACTTAAAAGTAGATGCTGGGAGGATGAATCATTTAATGGTTTCTTGTATCTCTCAGGGATTGGTAGAGAAGTCTAGACTAGAGATCTCATGTCACGCCTGCTGCCGATGTTACCAGGTCGCCCTTTCTAGACTAAAGTGTATAGAGCATTTCCTAGATATTTTGAACATCTGCTCCAACCACTACCTGCATGAGCTAAATAGGCCTAAAAAAAAGTTAGGTGTGTTTTTTTCACCTGTATAGATTCCAAAGTGCCAGGTCATGTGACTTGTTTTCCGGTTTCCAATTCTTTTTGGAACTGTTCAACCACCCCGATGGCCTGACCCAGTCTTGTAGGCCTTACTCTGTCTATTTGGTAGTTCCCGGCTGGGTTGAGGGACAGTATGGGTACTTTTACACTATGCAGGTTACGCTGAGTGTGACGCATACAGTGCTTAGGTATGCTTCGCTGCAACTGTAATCGTGCCCGTCACCCAGGAAATGCACAGAATGTGTGCCATTGTGATGGTAGCCACCACATGGCACCCAGGTGTGAATGTAGCATTGCAATATAATTGCATTGCGAAGCAATTACATTGTCTGCAGTACCATCCACAGCAGATGTGTAAACACCATAAAAGCCCGCTAACATTCCTCCCCCCAGCTGTGACTGGAGAGGCCCTGTAAGCCTATAGTAGTGGGTTGTGAGACCACGCCCTTCACGTCCTGCAGACGTCCCCTGAGGAATATGCTCCTAATAATAGCATTTAGGGGCTGCTGCCAACAACGGTTACCCTACAGAGGTATTTAATTCAGACCAGGATATACCTGATCTCCACATTCAGTCTGTATATTTAACAATTTTCATTTGCTCTTAAAGGGCCCTCCCCCCCATTGCAGAGCAATCCCAATCTAATACCAGAATGCTTCCATTACCAATGCTGATTCTGCCATGTTTCAGCATTGGAGTATTTCTGTCAAACTTAGCCTGTATCCTATTAGCGGCCATGTACCGTTCGTTTACTTAGCAGTAGTGGCTTGGTAACGTAAAGTGGCCCTAAACTCTTGCACAGGACAGAAGGAAAACAGAGCAATGCACCTTGTATGCATTAATATATAATCACCAGTGTAATTTGATCTTTCCCCTGTGTCAGCTGGTAGCCTCGGCAGAGCAGCTAATTTGTAATCATAGGTTGTTAACCCTATGCCTCCATGAAAGCAGGAAGTAGACACTGCAGATTTATATCAGCTGTGACAAAGAAATGTTTTATTTAAATGTTATTATGCTGTTGCTTATCTTTTAGAGCAGAGAGAAAGTTTTGAGTTCAGGTCCCCTTTAAAGACACAAGTAGGCAGCAGATAAGTCGCCTTTCCTTCCGTGGTTCGCTGAACAGTGGTTGGTGGAGATGATGGCAGCCCGAGTATGCTGGATATCACCTGCTATATAAGGTTGTTCAGGGGTGCCATAGACCTCATTGAAGGGAAATTCTGCACAGATTGGTGCCCATTGCATTTTTATGTTAATGAATAGCTTTGCATTTCAGTTTTCAGTTATACATTTCCAAAACTGACAATGCAAACTGCTCTGCAATATCAGGTTGTCCAGAAACCTCCCATTTTGCTGCAGGACAAATTAGCTGGACAGAGTATCGGCTGCTGTTATCTGCTAACTGCGACACTCATTTGTATAAAACTCACTCTGCAAAAGCAGTGTTTTTATATGAACCTAAAAGCAAAGTCAGCCCGAAAACGAAAACTTTAAAAGTTTTTCTAAATTAAAAAATGGAATTTCTTTATACAACGGTCTTATAAAACTCAGCATTTCCTCTTTGTTCTAAAAGATGTACAGCATAAAATCTACTACCACAAAAAAAATTGTAGCAGAGCAGCATTTTTACAGTTAAACACAGAACTTTGTTCTTCAGTGATAAACTCCTTGCTTCAGTGGGCAGCTTCTGGCCACATCCAAAGAGGAGATATTATATTTTGTCTTCATTTTTTTTTTGTCTGCTACAATTAGTATACAGCCAGCAGCAGGTGCTGAAACCGAGGCGAACAGATAGATGTAGAGAGAGTGATCACTGGATACATTATAATCTATAAATACAGCAGCTATGCAGTAAAATGCAGTGGCAGCTTTCAGAGAAGATAAGCTGTACTTTGGGAATTTGTAAACAAGACTATATTGTGCACAAAAGTAAATATAACTATAGGTAATAAAAAGTAGGAAAAAACAATTTTATTGAATGTTTTATCCCAATTTAACACAACAGATACGTGCTTGAAAGAATATTGCAGAAAATACATAGCTGTACTTTTAGTTATAAGGTAAAGTCAGCATTTTTTGTAAATTCAATTTTAACCTTTTTATTTAACAAATTGCAGACTTCTGCTTGTCATGCCCAATTCCCCTGATCGGGTGTTCATGTGAAGTTTGCCACGGAAACCCCATACGCCAAGATGACCGGGGCTAAAAAGACAGCGCTGAGAGTTGGCGTAGGTTAAAGTGAAGTTATTGCAGCAGGGTTAGTGAGACTCCTTGCCCTAGATAAACAGCAGGTATGATCAATGAGATGCTGACAATTTCGGATTGATACAAATGTTATGCTAATTTTATTCTAATGTATGCAGCTTGTGAATTGACCAACCAGATGCAGCTGATGCTTTTGGTCATATTCCAAGCTGCATACATTTGCATCAACTTGGGATTGTTGGCATCTTATTAACCATCGCCAGTACACATTGGCTGAAGATAGGGGGCCTTGTAGGAACTCCCATCATGTGGATCTCTAGAGATAGAAGAAACCACTGGGTGACTCAACCTACCGTTTTCTACTTGGAAGTAAAATTTGCCTTGGGTGGACTGCCCCCTTGTGGTTGGGGAGGGCTTTTCCAGATCATCACTTGAAGTGCCATAATGTATTCCATATTCTGAATTTGTAGCAGGGAGAGTGAGGGCAGCACCCCCTCCTTCTCTCCATTATCTCGCTGTAACCCATTGCTGATGTTGGGTGGTGACGCAATACGTTCAGACGCCAAGTCAGACCCCCCTCCGTCACGCAGTGCCTTACAGCCTCCACCACACCCCGACGCCAACTCCTGGCCGGCTTCTCCGTTCTAACAAGGATCTCAGAAATCCCCGGCGCTGTTGACCAGCGCTTCTCGTGTAAATAAAGTTATTGAATCTCGCGGAAGGGGCAAAGGAAGGGGAAGTTCAAAGCATGAAAGCAATTCTGTACATGAACCGCGTACCTGCTGCATTGTCTTTGCAGATTCTATTTTTGTTTAAAATATAAAATTGTATGTGGTCAAGAATTGGTGGATTTTCAAATAAAATCAGCTTCAACAGGTTTATGTGTTTTGTTTTGTTTTTCTCTGCAATTTTTGATTTCTGTATTCTTGTCCTGTAACTCCTCAGCCTGGGATGTGATGGCTGAGCACAGGACCCGTTCTAAGAAATAATCTTTAACCTCCTTAGCGGTAACCCAGAGTCAGGCTCGGACTGGAAATTCACAGCTCGGAGCAGTAACACCGAGCTGGGTCCATGGGAGGTGTGTAATGTACAGGTCTATCTAGCGCAGGGGTGTCAAACTCAAATAGAAAGTAGGCCGAAATTGTGCACTGGGACCAAATCGCAGGCCAACCTCAATGTCTAGTGGCCACCTTACTCCCTTGTAAAAGTTCCCAGGTGTCTAATGGCTCCCCTCCAACCCCTATACATTTCCCTGGTGTCTAGCGGCCTCCACCCTCCCATATACAGTTCCATTGTGTTTAGTGCTTTATCTCTTCCTCCCCCATATGGCTTCCTTGGTGATCTAGGGCTTCTCCACCATTATAGGTTCCCTGGTGGTCTACAGTGGTCCAAACATAATGCAAAGTGGGGAAACCACTTGAAGGCCAAATTTAATGGCTCTGAGGGCCAGATTTAAAGGGACTCCGAGCTCTAACTAAAATCAAAATCTAAACTTACCTGGAGCTTTCTCCAGCCCACCGTAGGTAGGGAGGTCCCTCGACGTCCATCTGGCTCTTCTCCCAGGGCCTGGTGAGAAATGGCTCACCGGTGGCTCCCGGCAACACTGTGCCCGAGTGTCGGGCTCCCTCTTCCTGAAAGGTGACGTCAGTCGTCACCACGCCGGCCGCCTTGTGTCATCACAGTGTGACAGTACTGCGCATGCGCGGTTTAATCACGCATGTGACGTACTGTCACGCCGGCCAAAGTGATGACGCGAGGCGGCCGGCGTGGTGACGACTGATATCACCTTTCAGGAAGAGGAGCCCGGCACTCGGGCCCAGTGTTGCCGGGAGCCGCCGGGGAGCCATTTCTGACCAGGCCCTGGGAGAAGAGCCAGATGGACGTCGAATCTGTATCTAACTACCTGATAAACTGGATGTGATCTATTGGTCCCTCAACCCCCCCGTATGGAGTCATATCTGAGTATAGCCCCAGTCTTGCTCAGATGCGACATGTCACAGTTTTCGGCCACCAGCTACCTCCGCCCCATGTCGAGTGCTGACCCATGCTGTTACAAACCCTGCCATTTGCCTGCATTTTAATTGCACTGCAATGGCACTCATGGGCGGCAGAAAATAAACGTACACATTGGTTCTCACTGTTTGGTAGTAGTATATTTGTTACAGGACAGGTTTCAGTGCTGTGCCGTGCGCCTCTGGTCTTTTCCAATTAGCCCTCGTTGTTACCACCTCCAAAATATAACTTTCACATTTGTCCTGACTGTTTGGTAGTAGCATTACCGTTACAGGACCAGTTTTTGTGCCATGTATTTATTTTCTGCCACAGTCTGTTGGTGAAGTGAGTGGCATTTCTGTATATACTCCTTGGCTGGTTATGCAAACAGATGACAGCCAAAGGCGGGGCCATTGTCAGAGGTTCCAGTGGGTTTGTCATCCCGTGTGAAAGAAGCCTTAAGGTGCACATACACTGGTTGATTCCAGCCATCAATCAATTCTATTAAATCAATCGATTTTGCAGCTGATTTCGAACGATTTGATTTATCTGACAGGATGGAAAATCTAGATCGATCTGCTGCTGGCAGTAGATCGATGGCCCATAGAGTTGCATTGGATCTAATGGTCCAATAATGCATTTAGATCGATTTCCAATTGATTTCATTCTGAAATCTATTGGAAATCTGTTCCTAGTGTGCGGCACACATCAGATAGATGCCTGCCAAGTCAAATCTGACAGAAATCTATCTGATGGTCGAATCTGCTGCAAATCTATAAGTGTATGGCCACCTTTAAGGGGCCCATACACTCAGCCGATTTTCTGGCCGACCGATCGATCCCGATTGATCGTTTGGAAATCGGTTGGCCAATCGACCGATCGATGGCCGATTTCGATCAATTTCGATGGATTTCCATCGAACTGGCTGGATGGAAAATTTAGGTCGATCTGATGAGATTGCTTATCAGTTTGCATTGGCCTTAATGGAAATCTGATGGCAAAAAAATGCCATCAGATCGAATTTCAATAGATTTCAAACTGAAATCTATTGGAAATCTATCCTGGTAAAAAATGTTCTAAAAACGTATCAGATAGATCATCAGATGCATTTCTTATCTATCTGCTGCCAATCTGACGAGTGTATGGGCACCTTTACTGTTTTTAGCAAGAAGTTGGACTCAAATGAACACA
This sequence comes from Hyperolius riggenbachi, assembly GCF_040937935.1. Taxonomy (NCBI): domain Eukaryota; kingdom Metazoa; phylum Chordata; class Amphibia; order Anura; family Hyperoliidae; genus Hyperolius; species Hyperolius riggenbachi. The sequence goes on from NC_090647.1 coordinate 47,756,147, forward strand.
GAAGATATAAATGAACCTGTTTAGTGTTTTATTAACTTGCTAGATGTGGTTTTTTACTATGATTGTCCCAAAGATGGAAATGTGCTCTTCTGAACACATGGAAGTCTGGCAATGCGGATTGCTCTGCCCCTCTGGGCCGCACTCACTCTGCTGCCTACCGTCCAATAAAAGTCTATTACCGAGATGCAGCCACTTCCCTTTTCAATCAGAAGTGGTGGCCATCTTTCACCGCAGGCTGGAGACGGAGGCCTATCTTAGGAAGCAGAGGTCTTTCGAGAAGCTGCCGTGTTTCCGCGTCTGGCTGCTGTCCGATCTGCTGGACCCGTAACGGAGGCATGTTTGGCTTTCCTGCCATTGTCCCTCTGTGAGTGATCCCGGCAGCCATAGAATGTATACAGATATTTGCTGGATGAGGTCTACGTTTATTCTACAGAGCTTTTATCCCAGCTTCTCTGAAGAATAACATTTTCCCTGCGAGTTTATGTTACGGAGGGAAGGAAGATTTTATCATCCGCGGTGTTATCGTCCATTTATCCTGACTGGAAGGGTCTCCGTTCAGCTCGGCGTTCCTGGTTTCCGGACCGGCCTTGTGGATTGGCATGGCTTGTCCTTCAATGCTCAACAGTCTCAGCTCCAGAGGACCCAGCTGCAGATATTCCTGGAACACACAAGGATGCTGCTATAACAACTGCCATTCACCCGCTTTACTAAGCATTTTAAAGCAAGCCTCCGTTTCTAAAAGCAAAAAAGTTAGATACTTACCTCGGGATCCTCCAAAGGTTTCCCCCGTCTCCCTCCACCAGCTTGTTCCTTTGCTGTGTCCTTCCGAAACCTGCGGCCACACTGCCATACGGGCACAAGGGTGACCTCATAGCGCCTGCACTGTAGCTCAGACTCACTCGGGCCTTGGTGGAAAAAGCTGAGCCCAATCGAGTCCGGGCTACTGCGCATGCGCGAGCCGTCAGCTAAGACATTGATGTTTTTCCAAAGGACACAGCCCTGGAGGACGGGGAAGTCTCAGGATTATTCTATATTGAGGGGAGTACCCATTTGGGGCACATTTTTTCCCTACAGGTAAAATTGAATACAGTGTTCAGTCCCTGCTGTCTAATAGGCACCCTGATGCTAAACCGTATTGGAACCAGATTCTATTTTATAGTATGGTTAGCACTATATAAATATGTAATTATTAGTGCAATGATTTGTGATGAACGATAAGATGCTATCAAATCCAGGCTGATGCAAGTCTTATTCAAATATACCGTAAATACTCAAGTTTAACCACTTGAGGGCCACAGTGCTAAACCCCCCCCCCCCCCCCCCCCTAAAAACCAGGCCATTTTTTACTAAATTGACCACTGCAGCTTTAAGGCACAGCACACAAGTGATTCCCCCCCCCTTTTCTCCCCACCAACAGAGCTCTCTGTTGGTGGGCTCTGATTGTCCCCCCAGATATCTGTTTGGTAGTATTTGTTTGTTTTTATATTCATATATTCCCCCCTCCCTCCCCCCGCCATCCAATCAGCGTGATCGGCTGTCATAGGCTTCAGCCTATGACAGCGGATCACTTCCGCAGTTACAGAGGGGACAGGCATGTCACACGGCTGTCCCCAGTACAGCGCTGCTGTAGATCGCAGCGCTGTACATGCTACGCCGCTGGGAGACTGAAGGCAGAGACCAAAAAAGTGGTCTAAAAGTGGGAGCCTCTGCTTGTACTCGAGAAATGTGCTGGTAGTATCTTGTTGCACCACTTACTATTACTGAATTTGTGCAGAAGGCCCCCGCCATAACTAATGAAACTTACCAGTAGCTGCTGTACTTCAAACCCTCGGCTTATACTCGAGTCAATCTTTTTTTTTTTTTTTTTTTTTTTTTTTTTTTTCCCCTTTTTCTCCAGGTTAGAAGTTGGGGGTCGGCTTATACTCAAGTATATATGGTATGTTGCGATAAAACAAAAGCAGCAGCTGTTGTATTTTGTACAATTGCAAGCTGCATATATTACAATATTATTAACAGGTTTCTTGCACAGGCTGAGGTACATCCCAGACTCTGATTATTGGCCCTGTGGATGCTATATTTCCTATAATTACCCTGGGGTATTTGATCACTATGCCATTTCTCACTAGGCCTCATCATTAGGAACTTCATGTTTGTGTTTTTGCTTGTCATTTTTTATTATTATTGTGTTTTAATGGATAATAAAGTTTTTCACTCTTCGTTGTGGGTTTTTTGTGTAGTTCTTAGTGAAGGAATACAGATTATTTAATCAACAGGCACACAGTGATTGGAAACACATTGAATCATTATGATGCTTCCACTGACTTTGAAATCCTTGTCATCCTGGTGCAGCAGTTGTTGCATGTGGGCTGGGAATACAGAATCTACTTCATCTGTATCTTCAGAAGACTCTTTGTCCTCCGCTCCTGTGAGCCTCCTGTCTCCACCTGGAAGAAGCATGGTATGCATGATGTACCCAGTGCTATGTCCATATTGCATTTTATATGTATGTATAAATCATATACAGCAGCTGCTGCCTTTGATGACTCATTCCCCAACTGCATAACCGTTATATCAGCTCAGAATTACTGGCATCCCAATGACCATCCTTACTGTTGACCTGTAGTTAGCTACCTCCACATCTGTTCACATTAAAGGACCACTATCTTGAAAAAAATACAAAGTTTAAAATGCGTGTAAACACATTCAAATAAGTAGTACGTTTCTTCCAGAGTAAAATGAGCCATAAATTACTTCTCTCCTATGTTGCTGTCACTCACAGTAGGTAGTGGAAATCTGACAGAACCAATAGGTTTTGAGCTAGTCCATTTCGTCATGGGGGGAGGGTTGTCTCAACATGGCCTTTATTTTTTGTGAAGACATTCCCTGCAAAGGATTCATACAAAGATGCTGGCACACTTTTTTGGCAGATGGATGGAGCAACTGCCATTCACTAAGTGTTTTTGAACATAAAAGAAACCCTCCATGAGTAGATGTCGGTTCTGTCAGATTTCTACTATTTACTGTAAGTGACAGCAACATTGGATAAAGGTCATTTATGACTCATTGTACTCTAGAAGAAATATACTTCTTATTTGAATGTGTTTACATGTATTTTTAAAATTTTACAACTTTCGCATCAGTGCAGGGCCAGGCTGAGGCAGAGGCGAGAGAGGCTCCAGCCTCAGGGCGCAGTGTAGGAGGGGGAGCACAACTCACTCAGCTATCATTCCTCTATTGTGTTTTCAGCAGAGAGAAATAAGGGGATTCATGGCAGCGACTGCAAGCCAGATAACTAGAGATTAAGATGTTGGGGGCCCAGGGGCGTCTGTTAGTCTAATAGCAATCAGTGTGTGACGGCTGGGGTGGGAGGGATGGAGGGGCGCACTTTGGAGTCTCAGTCTCGGGTGCTGAAGGACCTTGTGCCGGCTCTGCAATAGTGGTCCTTTAATGTGATCATTTCTAGGAACATAACGTCTACAGGCAACGATCAGAATTGTTCAATTTTCTTTCCATATTTTGACTACAGACCTTCAGAGTCAGAGGTCATCTCCAGAGCCTGTTTGGCCAAGCTGTCTTCTAAAAATTCCGGGAGATCCAGACCGACCACCTGAGTGAGGAAGACGCTCCTAGAAGAGATTGAGAGTGACGAGAAGAATCCTCTGTGCACTCCTGCTGACTTTTAATCATTAATAAACACTTTCAAATCGCAGACAACTCTTATTGATATACATAGATACTGTATTTTATAAGGTACTGCAAGTTCAACAGGGCTAAGGAGTGATTCCGGCAGCACAGAGAGGTGAGTGTGTCCACCATGCTCTGCTTGGAATATTCTGCGTTAAGGGAGGGAGCTACCTAACAATGGGGGTATATCTGGCTCCATATACTGGGGAGGGGGCTGCTTAACAATGGGGCTATATCTGTCTCTCTATACTGGGAAAGGGGGGCTGCCTAATACTGGGGATGTATCTAGCTATTTATACTGAAGAGCGGGCTGCCTAATACTGAGGGGCACATCCAGCTAACTATACTGGGAAGGGGTCTACATAATACCGGATCAGAGCAATCACAATATGGGCCAGGCGCCCCGTGGGATACACTTTATCACAGCAGCGTACAGATGAGTACTGTCCCAATAAGTAGTATATACTGTGTATTCTGGCGTATAAGACTACTTTTCAACCCAGGAAAATCTCAAGTTGGGGGATGTCCTATAGGGCGGGTGCTGAAATTTCTGAGCCGGACTGGAGAATCTGCGGTTGCCACATGCGGTGGGGGAGCTCAAAACCGTCTGCGGCCGCATCCCCACTGTATGCGGCGACCGTATGAAAGCAGGAAGGGTGGTGCTGTACACGTATGGTAGAAGAAACTCCACTCACGTAACTTTACGCAGTCCCGATGCTGAGGTGAGGGGGCACCTCACTGGGAAGGTGTAAGTGAAGGGCGGAGCAAGCTGCAGGCGGACGGGCCGCCCGGGGTATGGAAAAATAGAGAGATCGGTGCTGTGCCCAGAAAAACACGCCTCTTTCACCCATCTGGCCTGTCCTTGTATCCTATTACCGTACCTCCTCCTCTGCCTCTCAGATCTAACTCCTGAGGACTGTAGTGCGAGATCTGAGAAACAGAGAAGGAGGTAATAGTATACAAGGGCAGGCCAAACGGGTGAAGGAGGCGTGTTGGCCCTAGCGCTCTGATAGTCTTGGAGACAGGGATAGCTGACCAATCCAAGCAGGCTTGAGGCTTTGTATACAACAATCAGCTAATTGCAGGTAATGTACATCGCTTGCTGTGATTGTCTGGTTGTTGTATACTGAGTACCACATACAGTACAGCACCAGTATCTGTACCTGTTTATACAGTATAGCACCAGTACATACAATACAGTATACAATTGTCCAACAGTCAAGAGGGGTAGTCTTATGCTGGGTACACACGTTGAGATTTCCCGCTCGATTCGCGGGATCAAACGGATCAATTTGATTATTTCAAACATGCTCGATTGGATTTTGATCGTTTTTTTCATGTTAAGTATGCAAAATCGATGGCAGGAACGATCGAAATCCAATCGAGCATGTTTGAAATAATCGAATCAATCCGCGAACCGAGCAGGAAATCTCAACGTGTGTACCCAGCATTATACAGCGAGTATATCCTAAAATGTATATTTTAACTGGAAAAGTTGGGGGTTGTCTTATACGCCGGAATATGCGATAATACCAGATGTACATCTGCTATCTACAGTATAAGGAGAGGAACTACCTAATACTAGGGACACATCTGGCTACCTATGAGGAGAGGGACTACCTTATACTGGGAGCACATCTGGCTATTTATACTGAGGAGAGGGACTACCTAATACTGGGAGCACATCTGGCTACCTATACTGAGGGACTAACTACCTTATACTGGGAGCACATCTGGCTACCTATACTGAGGAGAGGGACTACCTAATACTGAGGACACATCTGGCTACCTATACTGAGGAGAGGGACTACCTAATACTGGGAGCACATCTGGCTATTTATACTGAGGAGAGGGACTACCTTATACTGGGGACACATCTGGCTACCTATACTGAGAGGGACTACCTAATACTGGGAGCACATCTGGCTACCTATACGGAGAGGGACTACCTTATACTGGGAGTACATCTGGCTACCTATACGGAGAGGGACTACCTTATACTGGGGGCACATCTATCTGCCTATACTGGAGGCGGGGCAGCCTGCTTAAAGGACAACTGTAGAGAGAGGGATATGGAGGCTACCATATTTATTTCCTTTTAAGCAATACCAATTGCCTGGCTATCCTGCTGATCCTCGGCCTCTGATACTTTTAGCCATAGACCCTGAACAAGCATGCAGCAGATCAGGTGTTTCTGACATTGTCAGATCTGACAAGATTAGCTGCATGCTTGTTTCTGGTGTGGTTCAGGCACTACTGCAGCCAAACAGATCAGCAGGGCTGCCAAGCAGCTGGTATTGTTTAAAAGGAAATAAATATGTCAGCCTCCATACCACTCTCGCTTCAGTTGTCCTTTAATACTCGGCACACACTTTCTACCTATACTAGGGTGGGCACAATTCTGGGGGGTGGGGTCACTTTGGAATCTTTGCCTCTGGTGCTGTACAACCCTGTTCTGGCCCCGGTATCAGGGCTCAGAGGGCTCAGATGTGATAACGCACAGGAACAAACAAAAGGAACAGTGTCCCTTCACTGTAGAAGTTTGGTCACCGTCCTGGAAAGTTTTCACACCCGTGCCTGTTACACACCTCCAGGCATGTGCAACCTCCAGGCATGTACTCTGTATGTATAGCACTTATTCTCAGGCACTGCTGGAGCACCGAGGGCTGCACAGCCTCCATGGGGTTAATCTCCACAGCTCTTGCAGCTTCTATCATTCATCATAACATTGCTCGGGAGATTTCATCTGACAACGTACCTGGATATTTTTAGGTCCTGAAGGCGGCTATTGAAAAGATGAGTAATTAATTGCAAATTTTCTTGCTCCGTCTTGTAAACAGTCTCCTCCAGTTCCCGAACGTCTTTACTGTAAATTGCGATCTGCCGAGGACGAGAAGTGCAAATAGAAAGCCTTTTAAAGTGCGCTCCGGCCTACAGGGGAAGCCTTATAAGGAGACCACGCTTCACCCAGAGACACGGGGCCTGTTCTGGGAACATCACCTTCACTCTGGGAATCTAAAGCTGGGGTAAAAACTCTCCTAATGTGCGGCTAGTGACAAAAACGTTACATGTCTTCTGTGCTGGGAAAGGGCGGTCATGTGACTATCCTCCCTCCAGGTCCTTCCTGGAACCTGGAGGAGAAGGGCTGCAGAATGCTGGACCTTGCCAGTCACACCAGGAGGTTGGGAAGAGGAACAACGGTCGCATGACCATACTTTCTCAGTAAATGTGTTTCACACAGTCACAAACCAATAGGGGATGCACAGGTTGTGAGTGCTATGGGGCCCTGGACAAGAGGCCTACCAAGTGCCCTCCTTCACCTGCTGTATTAGCTCCTCACTAATGCTATGCTGGTAATGATCACATTCTACACGTGCTTTGAATAGCAGTAATCATTAACAAATTGATCCCATCATCCTGCTCACACACCTCTTTGACACTGCAACTGTCCCCTCCCCTGCTTAAGCCTTTCTGACACTGCTTAGGTCCGCTCCACTGCTTACCCATTCCTGACAGTGCGGCTGTCTCCTCCCTGCGTACCCCCCTCTCTGAGACTGCAACTCTCCTCTCCCCCACCTACACCTCTCTGAAACTGCGGCTGTCCCCTCCCCTGCTTACCCTTCTCTTACTCTGTGGCTGTCCCCTTCCCTGCTCACACTTCTATTGCACTACAGCTGCCCCCAATCCTGCTTACCCCTCTCTTACACTGCGGCTGTCCCCTCCCCTGCTTACCCTCTCTGACACTGTGGCTATCCCCTCTCCTGCTTAACCCTCTCTGACACTGCGGCTGTCCCAGCCCCTGCTTACACCTCTCTGACACTGCGGCTGTCCCCGCCCCTGCTTACACCTCTCTGACACTGCGGCTGTCCCCGCTCCTGCTTACCCCTCTCTGACACTGCGACTGTCCCCACTCCTGCTTATTCCTCTGTGACACTGCGGCTGTCCCCGCTCCTGCTTACCCCTCTCTGACACTGCGCTGTCCCCGCTCCTGCTTACCCCTCTCTGACAGTGCTGCTGTCCCCGCCCCTGCTTACACCTCTCTGACACTGCGGCTGTCCCAGCCCCTGCTTACACCTCTCTGACACTGCGGCTGTCCCCGCTCCTGCTTACCCCTCTCTGACACTGCGGCTGTCCTCGCCCCTGCTTACACCTCTCTGACACTGCGACTGTCCCCACTCCTGCTTACACCTCTCTGACACTGTGGCTGTCCCCGCCCCTGCTTACACCTCTCTGACACTGCGACTGTCCCCACTCCTGCTTATTCCTCTGTGACACTGCGGCTGTCCCCGCTCCTGCTTACCCCTCTCTGACAGTGCTGCTGTCCCCGCCCCTGGTTACATCTCTCTGACACTGCAGCAGTTCTTGTCAGATTTTGGTGCTGAATATTGATTATGAATACTGAGTACTGGGGAGGGAGGGGCTAATATAAAATCTGCCATACATACAGCTCCTTAGCTATGCCACTGATTTTTTTCACATGTACTGATCTATTTTAATACCATATTTTTGTAAAGCACAGATGCAGTTACCTCTTTCTTCAGCCAATCATTCTCTTGCATTTCTTTCCGGCTTTCCACATTCATATGCTTCCATGCGTCCTAAAAATCATTGATGAAGACACTGTTGAAGATAATCATTTTCACAATTATTTTCAGCTTTTCTCCGGAAGCTTTATGGGCTCTGAGGCGCATGCCTTCTATGTAAATAAATTAGCTGCAGTACCGGTTCGGCCTGTGGAGGCGCTGCAAGTGAAATCTCTGTTTCATCCACAGCCTGAAGCCTAGACTGAAATAGTATAAACAGAAGCGCCAAGAATAAAATACACTAAAAACAGTTTAAAAGTGGGAGGTAGTGGTGGACTTACCTACCAACAGATGACATGATAGGTCTATTTTGAGATAAAGAAACACTTTTTTGGAGAACACTCCACTTTACTGCAACACGTTTCGTGCAGGGCTGGATTTAGGCCAAGGCCACCTAGGCCATGGCCTAGGGCCACCACAGGAGCAGGGGCACCAAAACAGCAGGCTAAACTGATGCAGCATTTGCAAACTTGCAAATGCTGCAATGCAAGGAGATCAGGCGAGCACTTGATCAGGTACTCTGCTGCTATTCGCCTGTGCAGCAGCCACCTTGCTCTCTGTGCACATTTGCTTTGTGCCGGTGGCTATGGACTTGGACAGGGGAAGAGGAAACTTTTGCACTGGAGACGAGGGGAGAAATGAGTGATAACTGATGGCTATGCGGTATGAAGGTGAGCTGACTACCTATACTGAAGGGGGAGGGGTTTAAGGGAGTCATCTGGCTACCTGTACTGGAGAGAAAGGGGGAGGGGCCATCTGGCTACCTATATTGGAGGGAAGGGGGGAGGGGTCATCTGGCTACCTATATTGGAGGGAAGGGGGGAGGGGTCATCTCGCTACCTATACTGAAGGGGGTGGTTGGTGACAGTGGCCTTGGGCGGTAAAGAGTACAAATCTGGCCCTGGTTTCGTGGGTCAAGCCCGCTTCTTCAGACAATAAGGGAGTGACACATGCACAAAATCTCTGAGCTGAGCGTCTCTTTAGAAATGTATTTTATTATTTTTGGTGCCTCTGTTTATACTATTTCAGTCTAGTTTATTGTCCACCCTTGGTGGAGGGTTGTTCCCATTTAGTTGCCTGCCCATAACCGACCGATTTCAGCAGGAAATCTCTCAAGAATCAGCCTTGAGATGCCGCATCTGCCGGTGCTTTCCCCCCTAATGTAAAATGTGACCCCTGTACCATTTTAGCCATCTCTCGGGTCATGTCAATCTTCCTCTCTGTAGTCTTGTCTATCTTCGCTTTTGCCATCTCCAAGTTTTTTCTGAAATGTCCTAAATTAAAAAATAGTGAAAATAACATCAGGAATAAAATTGTTTACAATATTCATTTATAGATGTCGGAGTTTGCACTGTGTGCCGGCACTGACCGTCTATCTCCATGAAGTTATCTTTCATGTGGTTGAGTTCCTCCTGCAGGAGGTGGATCTGTTTGGCGTGCTCCGGGCTCCCCACGTTCTTATATTCCAGCCAATGATCTCTCTCAGACTTGGCCTCCTCCATCTGCTCCTCCATGCCCGTTATAAAGCCGCGGAGCTCTGAAAATCAAATATTGAATGAAATATTTTTAAATGCAGAGATAAGTGTCAGATATAGCTGACCTCCATAACGCAGAACAGCGGTGGAACGTTATACATTACCTGCTCTCAGCAGCATGACAGGTCCTCTTCACTCCTCTTCAGTGCAACTCCTCACCGTGTCGTGCAGCTAATCGGCATGCTGCTTCCATCTCTGTCACATGACATGCAAAGACTGAAGTCACAAGGTGATAGGCTGCACGGCATGGCGATGAGCTGCACTGGAGAGGAGTGAAGAAGACCTGTCCTGCCGACGGGAGCAGTTAACGTATAATGTTCTGCTACTGCTCTGCATTACATACAGGAGCAGGCTGGGCCCCGTAAGCTCCTGGCCCCCCACCACGGCAGGAGTCACGGAGGCTATAGTTACACCCCTTAGTGACAGTACTCATCCGCATATACGCTGTCTAAGTCATTAACCCATCAGCAGCTTCAAAGTAATTATCTCGTTTGAGATAAGTGCTCTGCTTTTGACTTCAATCGGCAGAGCTCGTTGTGCAGTAAATTCTTGGAATGCTTTGATGTCTCTCTGCTAGCAGAAAATATAGAAACTGAAAGCAGAAGTCCTCTGTTATTGTCTCACACTGCCCCCTAGTGACAATCCCCATAAATACACACTACAGCAGTTCTAATTAGAAGTAAGGAAATGTTGCAAATAACATAAAAAAATGTGCTAAAATAAGTTGGCCTGGAGCACTTGCAAGCCTCTAAATAAATTGGCTGCTAAAAGGTATTATCTAAATCAAATTTTGATATTCTGATGGAAAAAGTATGTTACTGTGTCTCCTCCATAACCAGCACCGCACCGTGCCTTGCAATCATCCCAGACACGGTTTACCTGAAACTGCAGGCTTGCATAGAGTGTGCACTCTTTATTCCCATACCTTACAAAAAAGGTATAATACTAATCATGTGTCTCTTAAATAAAAACAAATGGGACTTTATTAAAATACTAAATTACCTTATGCAAGTCCAACCGTAAATATACTTCCTACCGGGAAAATCTTCTCTAAAGTTATAATAAAAATGGTCCCAACCTGTTTTCCCTCTGTTATTAGCCAGTGTATTTGAGCCACGTCTGGAAAGATTTAGAATTGATGTCTTCCTTAATGGTATTGCAACAACAGGCAAATAATTCCAGCCTGACTTTAACCAGCACACAATTTGCATTAAATATGAATGCAAGCCAGAATTATTTGCATCTCCTCAACTGTCTCTAGCCAATGTTTATTCAGATGCTATATTCCACGTTTAAGAACCTTAAATGAAGCTGCCCGAAACCGGTCGGGATTGGACAGCAAGCAAGTCGATACAAGCAAGTCGATACAATACTGCGCTGAGTACTTTATGTGCATTTTGTCTTTGATGAGAAAATATGCAATAGGCTCCCTTTTGCAAGAACTCACAATGTACGTAAGTGTGATGTGTATTATTCGATGGTTTAGGCCACATGTGTCGAACTCCAGGCCTGGAGGGCCAGATCCATGCCAGTGTTTAGGATGGACAGAGAAAGAAAGGAATGTGTTCTACCTGATGAACCACACCTATCCTGATTCAGACCCATCAATTCATTTGAGCTGTATCAAAAATGTGTGAGGATCTCGGCCCTCGTAGGATCGGTTTGACATACCTGGTTTAGGCGTTTGCTGTTTCATTAAAGATTTTTAAACATGGAATATAGCATCTGATGCTATTCTGTTTTTCGGTGGTGGCGGCCACTTGTGTGTTTTCTGGAGCACTGGGTAGCTGCAGGAAACTTGGTTCTGAGTGTGGGAAACTCTGAACTTGGTTCTGAGTGTGGGAAACTCTGAACTTGGTTCTGAGTGTGGGAAATTCAGATTGAAACACTTGTTAAGCCGCAGAGGATTTGCTGGAATTGTCTATGCACCTTTGGATTTGTGGATTTGGAACCTCCAGTAGCTTGTGTATTTGAGGATCCACCTGTGTGTTTCTATAGTGCCTTTATTATCCAGCTACTTTAGGGTTTATTTAGATGCATCACATATGTAAATAATCTTATTACATTAGCAAGTGAGCCCACGTGAGAACAGGTGGGATGTAGTTTTCTGGAATGTGGAAGGAGCAAAGGGGTGAAAAACAACCAAGAGAGCTTCTAAGTGACAGTGGCAGAGAAGAGAAAACTGGCAGGGAGAAATGATGTAAGATAGCAGAAAGAAAAATGGCTGCGAAGAGAGACACCCCCCCCCCCCCCCCACCGCCACCACCACCACCACCATAGGCATCTCACTAGTCCCACAGGCAGACCAAGACTGCTCCTTGTTGTGTTACATAATAATTCTAATGCTACAGAGAAAACAATGACCATGTTGGAAACATGGCCCCGCCTACCTTCCAGCAGACTCTCCTTCTGGCGAATAAATTCCCACTTCTCCTTCATCTGGTCCTCCACTTGTTCCCTGTTAACTATTTCATTCTTGGCCAGTTCCCGTTCCTGAGTTCTGGCGTCTACTAGAAGCTCCTTGATGTGTCCCGTCTGTTCAGACCTCAGCCGTTCATTCTGAAAGCAGCCAACAAGCTAATGACAGCCGAACTTGTGCTATGGCCAAGGAAAGTAACAGCGCCACTTACAGGCAGAGACCTGTCAGGATATAGCAACTGGTTTCTACATAGGTCATGGCCTAGTAGCAGAACAGGATCATCCACCAGGCAACCTAGGCAGGTGCTTGGGACCTAGTGGGTGTCAAGGGGTGTGCCTATAAATCGGCTGCCAGGAGATTTGGGTGCAGGGTAACACTGATAAATGGCTCACCCTGCTCCTGCACAAGACCCGGCGGAGTTAATTACTATTCCACCTCAAGGCCGCCATGGATAGTGGGGGTAAGTTGTAATTCAGCTTCCAGCTATTGCTGGCGGCCTAATCACAGTGTTTTTGTAGTAATTTGTGCTCAATCTTTTTACGGCACCCAAATTACTCACTGAGCGCTGCTTTAACCGTAATTCCTATTACGGCCTATGGTGGCGCCGGCTGCGCCCAAATCTCCTGCGCTGTTTTTACAGCGTTTGGTCAAGGGGCCCACCTGCCACCTTCTTTGACTTCTCTTCACTTGGGCCCTAAATCTACTACCTAGAGTAGGGCCCCATTACATCCTAATCCATCTCAGCCAAGGGGGAATGGGTGAAGGGACACAAATGGATCAATGAAGCTACTGCACATTGAAATGTGGGAGGGGGCTGCACAGGAAGTGGGGCTGATGTACAGGAAGTGTGTGTGGGGGGGGGGGAGGGGGGCGGTGTACAAGTAAAAAAAGACTAAATATGCTTGAGAGGGTTGCTGAATGTAGAAAATGTGGGGCTGCTGCAGATAGGGTTGCTACCTCGTCCCTGTAAATTCTGGCACATATGAATTATACATGCCTTGTGGCTAGTTAGATGCAGTTTAGGCACTGATTATGTGTGAGTAGCTCCAGAGCCCGTATAACTCAGATCAGGGCCGCCATCAGAAATGTGTGGGCCCCATACTGGGCAAACCTACTGGGCCCTCCCTCACTCCCCTCTGCATCCACATGACAAATCCCAATCTTTGAAGACCTGAACACACTAACATCTGTGCATCCGCTTTTCACGTCCTCCCATGGCTGGGAGCGTTCTGCGTATGTTCAGTCCATGAAGACTGTAATTGCGCTTGCGCAGAACGCTCCCCGCTGTGGGAGCACGATGGAGAAGGCGCTCAGCTCAGAACAGTGCATGCACCGTGCCCCGCAACCCTGCTGGATTTTGAAGACTTCACAGGAGCTCAATGGATTGGACCGGAAGGGTACCGATGGAGCTGACGGACTACAGGGGGCTGGAAGGAGGTCCAGGTAAGTACAAATTGTTTTCACCCATTCGTCTCAAGTTTACTTTATTCAATAACTGACTAGGTAACTCCTGGATGAGTCTCCCGACACCTCTCACTACATTATTGGGCATCCAGAAGGACAGACACAGTCTGCAGCTGGGGCCTGTTTGTAGCACTGCTCGTCGGGCCCTAGATTCACTAGGGCCCCATACAGTAGTCCCCCCTGTGATGCCCTGAAGGCGGCCCTGACTCAGGTGTGCCAGTATTTAAAGGGATGAGGTGGCAACCCTGCTTATGGAGGGAGGATGCTTGTTTATAAGGAGGGGGAGTTCACATGGAAGATGGGCAGCCCAAGCTAGTTGGCCGAGGAGAGGATAATGTGTGAATCCAGTCCTGCAGGGGGTGAGTAGATCACCTTGGCTGTTCATATAGTGGAATGGTGATGTCCATGGAAATTGTTTCACTGTGATTGGTCTAGTCTGGATAAAAATACTTAACTAAGCGCATCAGTCCCCTCATCATTGTTGAGTTCATGGTCAGAGAGTGTTACAGAGGTGTAATCAGAATAAGGAACAGCTAAAGGATTGAAGTGAAAGGTACATAGAGGCTGCCATATTTATTTCCTGTTAAACAATACTAGTTGCCTGGAAGCCCTGCTGATCTATTTGGCTGCAGTAGTCTCTGAATCACACTAGAAACAAGCATGCAGGTAATCTTGTCAGATCTGACAAAAATGTCAGAAGCACCTGATATGCTGCAGGCTTGTTCAGGGGCTATGGCTAAAAGTATTAGAGGCAGAGGATCAGCAGGACAGCCAGGCAACTAGGTATTGCTTAAAAAAAAAATATGGCAGCCTCCATATCCCTCTCACTACAGTTGCCCTTTAAGAATTACTACTATTGAATGCACACATAGAGGTGTTCATTACAAGCATAGTACCAATGAAATGCTGAGATTGAAGGTGGGCCTCTGGTGGGCCCCTCTGGTCCAGGGGCCCGCAGCGGTCCCATCCCCTATTGCTACACCACTTCTTATTGGGATATTTGCCTTTTGAGAGCAGCGCTGCAGGTTATCAAGCTATTGAGACGTTCATTTCTGACAGTGTTATGTAATAAGAAGACATACCCGTTCCTTATAGCGCGTGTTCTTCTCCTCCACTTGTCTCAGCTCGGTCAGAAGTTCTTCAATCATAGATTCCTTCATCTGGATTCTGGGAGAAATATTGTAATGCATCATCAGTAATCTCCTGCTCTTTCTGATATAGGAAAGCATTGTTGTAATACTTTAGCTGAACAGCCAGGGGGCATCTTTGTATCTTGGTGCATTGCATGGCCCTGTGTGCATCTCCCATGCAGGAGTACAGCGTCCGCTCTGCTTCTACTGATGGGCTCACTGGATGCACCGATACGGGGACTGCATAGTCAGGCCCGGATTTACATCACAGGAGTCTATAGGCACAGATGTCTTCGCTCTACATGAACCGAAAACCCCCACTGAACTGCACTGCAAGTGTGCTGTCTGGCCCAGCTGTTACCTCTCCCCTACTTCCCTTGCCTGTCACAGGTAGCTACAGGTGTCCCTTAGCATTAGGTAGCCAGACTCTGCATAGGGAAGGAGGGAGGGAGGCACTAGGAGAGGGGACTGAGCCGCCTTTCCATCAGGCGCCTCTAGGCACGTGCCTACAGTGCCTTATGATGAATCCGGCCCTGTGCATAGTGCTGTTTTGCATGATTTGCAGCTACCTGTACACTGTAGCTAATGGAGGTACCGGGTGGCCTTCAGGTAAGTCATTTATCAGCCACAGGTTTGGTTCGCACTATCAACCTGCTTCACAAAAGTATTTTCCTCAATCACTTCACCTTGAAAACAGGGCTGAGACAAGGTTCTCCAGCACTAGAAGCGGAGATTCCAAAGTGCACCCCCCCCCCCCCCCAGGGCAAGGGGGGTGCTAGATGTGCCCCCTCAGGATAAGCCTCCCCCCAGTATAACCAGATGTGCCCCCAGGATTAGGCATGCCCCCCCATATACAGGGTGTTGTGGAGCGGAAAGTGAGGGTGCAACCAACCTGTCAGCGCCGCCAGGAACTTCAGCTTGTCTCTCCCCAACGCACAGTTTGACGTCTCCTCTCTGACACCTCCAGTAGTGCAGTAATTACAGGCGCCACTAGAATTAAACGTGGTCTGGGGATGTGGTTGGGACGTGACTGGAGGTGTGTCTTTTTACCCATGAATCTTTGCAATTAAAGATGTCCCTCTTTCTCATCTTATAAGGTTGGTAGCTTTTCTGCTAACACATGGCTTTTACTTCATCCTAACTGTGTCCCACGCCCTCCAACAATCCAGGTCCAACAATATTGGCAGCTGAACCAAAGCGTCTTATTGGACAAAATTAGTAGGTGTGGCAAGCCTTGGTGTTCTAATCAAGTCGAAACTACCGGTATATTTCCATGTCAAATTCCCCCTGCCCCTGGCCACTCCCCAGAGGAAATGTTTCCATGTGCAGCACAGTTACCATAGCGCCCAAATGTCCTCTTTCTCCATCATTTGTTCCTCTTTCTCCCTCCTTCAGGAGTGATGTACAGATCTGTTAAAATATATTTATTTTTCTGCTGAAAATGTGTAATAGGCTCCAAACTTTATTCCCATCCTTTGAATTGATACTTTTCTTATTTTCAACTGTTAATATGAAGAAAAACTAGTGTTGATAGAAACCAGTGTGGTTTGAATTCTAAAATTACTTCTTTGCTTGTGCATTTTTTTGCTGTATGCGTGGCTAGGGGTGTGGTGGGGGCGTGATTAGAGGTGTGGCAGGGGCGTGTCTTACAGTGTCCCTCTTTCTGATCTCAAAAAGATGAAAAGCATGCAGCCAGGTTCACTTTAAATACTTTCATTTGTACTGTAGTGCTAAAATATTCTCTAATTAATTGGAGGAAGTGCTTTGAACTAGAAGAAAAGAAGGAAATGGTGGCATGTCTGTGAGAGTGACTAATGCAGCAGGCACATATGGTTTCCAGGATTACCATGCCGATTATTTACATGATCACTTCCTGCTTCCTGCTGGATCATGTGACATGAAGTCATTCAGGAAGTGAGCGGGAACAGATTACATTAATTCATGTTTGTTTGTTGTCACCATCTCATGCTACAACTCCCAGTCACAAGGCCTCATAGTGTAATAATGCGCTCCTCTGATCTCAGTCTCAAGGCCCATACCACCAGCGATTTTGTGCTCCGACTGATTTTTTTCTGCAATACTGCACAATATCATTTAACAAACATTTATTGAAAGATGTTTAACCACCAGTGGTGTAGCTAAGAAGCTGTGGGCCCGGTACAAGTTTTACATGGGGCCCCAAGTGCTGTATACATAACAACTTATACGGCATACCAAAACCAATCAAGGACAACCACAGTGTCAGAGGTGCAAGAAGGGGATGGGGAACAGTTTGTTAATGATTACTACTATTCAAAGTATCTATAGAAGTGAATATTATTAGCATAAGACCAATAAAGTGCTAATACTGTGGTTGGGGGAGGGCCCCTATGGCCCAAGGGCCCCAATGCGGTCGCTACCTCTGCAACCCCTATTGCTACGCCACTGTTGACCACTTCACCTCCAAGGGGTTTTCCCCTTAAAGGAAATGTGCAGGCTATAGAAAAAAAAAATCTACTTACCCAGGGCTTCCTCCAGCACCTGGCAGCCGCTATGTCCCACGCTGCAGCTCCACTCTCAGCCGCCAGCCCGGGGTCCCCGTTGGTGTAGAGGCTGACATCAAGAGGTCATCCTCTACTGCGCCTGCACAAGCGCCGCTGTCAATCAAGTCCACCTTGTCTGGAGTGTACTGCACAGGCTGGAGAACAGTAGCCAGAAGTGTCTACTAAGGCAGAGACTCCGCCCACGCATGTGACTGCATACTCACTGATAGGCCAAGAGGGCTTCGGCAAAAGTCATTTTGTCTTCTGAAGATTTTTTGCTTCCTTTCTTTTTCTTTGATCCTTTCTTTGCCTTTTTTTCACTCTTCCCCATGTTGCAGATCGTCTACAATGATGAGAATGGTGAAACATGAGAAACATTCAAATTCACCCGAACCCAACCTAGCGCAGTGCAGGAGCAGAATTGGGAAACCAGGGAAGCCTCCGGGTCATCCAGAGGCCTACTGGGCTAAGGTTTCAGATACCCTTTAACAGGCCTGTATTTACCTCACAGGGGCCTATAGGCACAGATGTCCTCACACCTTAGATTTTGCCCTCCATGTACCTACAAACACTTGACAACTGCACCACAAAATGCTGGCTGGCCCAGCTGTCACTTCTTCCTTTGTTCCCTTGCCCGTCATAGGTAGCTACAGGTGCCCTTTAACTACTTTGGCCTTCTGGACGTAGTAGCTACGCTCAGGAGGCCATGTGCGCATCCGCGCGCTCCCGCGGCCGATCGCGCGCGTGCACGCGCGCTCCCGGGCCTCGGTTCATTAGCCTGGCAATCAGTGAATCGGGCTATGGTGCCCGATCACTGATTGCTCTCCCCCGCTGAAAAAGCGACAGCTTCTCTCGGAAGCTGTGCTTTCTCTGGCTGTAACGTCCCCCATACGTCGCTCTAAGCGTATGTTACGCTTAGAGTGACGTCATGTAAACAAACTCATGGCCGCCATCTTGTGGCCAAAAAGTAAAACTACAACTACAAGTGAAAAAAATAAAACTCAAGACACATTTACATTATAAAACTATGGCTTACATCCCACCCTCCCAAAAATACCCAAATAAAATGTTTAATACAAAAAAAAACAAAAAAAACATTACAATAAAAAAAAAACATGTAAATATTTACCTAAGGGTCTAAACTTTTTAAATATCAATGTAAAGATTAAATATTTCTAAATTGTTTTTATTTTAAACTTGTAAATAGTAATAGATACAAAACGGAAAAAATGCACCTTTATTTCCAAATAAAATATTGTCGCCATACATTGTGATAGAGACATAATTTTAACGGTGTAATAACTGGGACATATGGGCAAATACAATACATGAGTTTTAATTATGGAGGCATGTATTATTTTAAAACTATAATGGCTGAAAACTAAGAAATAATGAATTTTTTCCATTTTTTTCTTATTCTTCCTGTTAAAATGCATTTACAGTAAAGTGGCTCTTAGCAAAATGTACCCCCCAAAGAAAGCCTAATTGGTGGCGGAAAAAACAAGATATAGATCAGTTCATTGTGATAAGTAGTGATAAAGTTATAGGCTAATGAATGGGAGGTGAAAATTGCTCGGATGCATAAAGTGAAAACGACTGAAGGCTGAAGTGGTTAATATTAGTCAACCAGAGCTATCCTTGGTATTAAGTAGCTAGAGGTGCCCCCAACTGAATGGAGATCTAGTCGGAGGAATGCATTTACACTCCGCTTGGAACTCTGCACATGGAAGGATGGAGGGAGGCACTTGGGGAGGGGAGTGAGCCGCCTTTTCATCATGAGGCGCCTGTAGGCATGTGCCTACAGTGCCTTATGGTGAATCCAGCCCTGCCCTTTAACATCCTTAGCGGGAACCCCAAGTCAGGCTCAGGGTGGAAAAAAGAAGCCAGGAGTGGTAATCCCGAGCCTGTCTTGGGGTATCCGCCGGGAGGTATGTGCAGAGCCTGCAGCACAGCGGGCGTTTTAACTCTCCTCCCCCGGGATCCAGACACCGGCAGCCATTCTCCTTCTGGTCCTCGGAGGCTCTGCATCCCACAGTGATCCCTGTGGATTCCGTTCTAGAGCTTTTCTTTCTATAGATTCCTCTCCTTTCCTGAGTGTCTGACCCTAGTGCAGTGCTACTCTATAAATATATACATCTCACTCCTTGCAGTGGCTCCGCAAGTCATCAGGGAAAGGCCTCTTCTTCGCTCCACTAGCAGCTCCCTGCAAGGTGGGACCATGACAAGGAACAGCAGGTGATGAATCACTTAAGCTTATCTGGATGAACATTCTCATCCAGATAGGCTGCGCGCACTCCTGCGCCCCGCGCTCCCGCCACTGGCCATTAGCCCAGCGATCAATGAATGGGATTATAGATCCCATTCATTGATCGAAGCCCCCCCCCCCCCCCCGATGAGTTAAAAACAGTTTCCAGACCTCCTAATGCTTCCTGGAAGCGTGATCGTACACTTCCAGGACTTTTTTACTTTGGCCATCTTGTGGCCAAATAGTAAAACTACACCCACATCCATTTTTATTAAATAAATACATTTTTTTTACATTTAAAATTAGCTGTTTACCTCCCACACCAAAAATTACCCAAATAACATTTTTAATTAAAAAAAAAAATTACAATTAAAAACAAAACATAAATAGGTAGTTACCTAAGGGTCTGAACTTTTTAAATATGCATGTCAAAGGAGTATATTAACCAGTTTAGCCTTCAGTCGTTTTCACTTTATGCATCCGAGCAATGTTCACCTCCCATTCATTAGCCTATAACTTTATCACTACTTATCACAATGAACTGATCTATATCTTGTTTTTTCCGCCACCAATTAGGCTTTCTTTGGGGGGTACATTTTGCTAAGAGCTACCTTACTGTAAATGCATTTTAACAGTAAGAATAAGAAAAAAAATGAAAAAATTCATTATTTGTCAGTTTTCGGCCATTATAGTTTTAAAATAAAACATGCCTCCGTAATTAAAACCCACGTATTGTATTTGCCCATATGTCCCGGTTATTTCACCGTTTAAATTATGTCCCTATCACAATGTATCGCGACAATATTTTATTTGGAAATAAAAGAGCATTTTTTTCCGTTTTGCATCCATCACTATTTACAAGCTTATAAAAAAAATAGAGAGAAATATTTCATCTTTACATAGATATTTAAAAAGTTTAGACCCTTAGGTAAATATTTTTTTTTTTTATAGTAATGTTTTTTTTTTTTTTATTAAATATTTTATGTGGGCATTTTTGGGAGGGTGGGATATAAATAGTGTTTTATTTGGGGAAATATTTGTGTATTGTAATTTTTTTTACTTTTACTTGTAGTTTTACTTTTTGGCCACAAGATGGCAATCTTGAGTTTGTTTACATGACGTCACTCTAAGCGTACAATGTACGCTTAGAGGGACATAGCTTCAGAAAAAGCGTAGCTTCCGAGAGAAGCTGTCGCTTTTTCAGCGGGGGAGAGGAATCAGTGATCGGGCACCATAGCCCGATACATTGATTCCTGGGCTACCGAATCCGCAGCCGGGAGTGCGCGTGCATGCGCGCGATCGGCCACGGGAGCGCGCGGACGCGCACGTGGCCTCCTGGACGTAGGTACTACGTCCTGGAGGCATAAATGGTTAATAAAAATTTTTTAATTATGGGCTTGTAAATAGAGATGGACGCAAATTGAAAAAATGCACCTTTATTTCCAAATAAAATATCAGCGCCATACATTGTGATAGGGACATAATTTAAATGGTGTAATAAGCTGGACAAATGGGCAAATAAAATACATGGGTTTTAATTACGGTAGCATGTATTAATTTCAAACTATAATGGTAAAAAACTGAGAAATAATGATTTTTTTTCCATTTCTTTCTTAATATTCCTGTTAAAATGAATTTAGAATACATTAATTCTTAGTAAAATATATCACCCAAAGAAAGCCTAATTGGTGGCGGAAAAAACAAGATATAGATCAATTCATTGTGATGAGTAGTGATAACTTTATTGCCAAATTAATGGGAGGTGAAAGTTGCTCAGATGCAAAAAATAAACAACCCTGTGGGCTTAAAGTGAACCAGAGACAAAGCACCCTCATGTATTTTACCATATATATCAGTGGGAACATTAGAGAAAACACCTACCCTGCTGTCTGTTTCATTTTTAACTGTTCAGCTTGCTTCTAATCAGCCCTGATAAAATCCCTGACTGAGCATTCAGTCTGGCTTTGCTATAATGACTCAGCTATAATGATTCATGAGCAGATCCACAAGAGGGCAGGCTTGGGCTTGAAAAGACACCAGAGAACACAGACTCAGCTATAATAATTCCTGAGCAAAGCCAGATTGAATGCTCAGTCGGGGATTTTATTAGGGCTGATTAGAAGCAAGCTGAACAGTTAAAAATTAAACAGAGAGCAGGGTAAGTGTTTTCTCTAATGTCCCCACTGATATATATGGTAAAATACATGAGATTGCTTCGTCTCTGGTTCACTATAAGTGGTTAAAGGGATCCAAGCAGCTTTTTTTATGTAGTTTGTCCAGGTTTCTAATAGCTGTAGGAGCTGCCATTTCCCCCATACCCTTATTTATCCAGGGAAAGGTGTGAATGTAATCAAGTGTGACTTTTCTAAACTGCTTGAAGCACAGTGTGCTATCACCCCACCCCCAGCCGCTCCTCCTTCCCCACTGATGAAACCTTTTGTTTGCTCATTGCTACTGCTAATTACAGCAGTCCTTGCTGCCTGCTCTTTTTGTGGATGGCAGAATAATGGAATTTTTTTAATGAGCCACATTGTTATTATGCATTTTTTAATATTTTATTGAGATGCCCTGGGGGCTAAAAATGCTGCTTGGTTCAGTTTAAAGGACAACTGTTCTGAGAGGTATGTGGAGGCTACCATATTTACTTCCTTTTAAGCAAAACCAGTTGCCTGGCTATCCTGCTGATCCTCTGCCTCTAATACAAATATCCATAGACCCTGAACAAGCATGTTTCTGACATTCGGTCAGATCTGACAAGATTAGCTGCATGCTTGTTTCTTGTGTTGTTCAGACACTACTGCAGCCAAATAGATCAGCAAGGCTGCCAGGCAACTGGTACTGTTTAAAAGGAAATAAATATGGCAGCCTCCACAGATCTCTTGCTACAATTGTCCTTTAAAGTTTTATTACCACATGACCACAGAAAGAGCAGGCAGATAAGGACTGCTGTAGTAAGCCGTAGCGATGAGCAAACAAAAGCTTTTATCAGTGGGGAAAGGTGAGATAGTACACTGTACTTCAAACAGTTCAGAGAAGTCACACTTGATTACCTTCACACCTTCCCCTGGGTAAATAAGGGCAGACGGAAGGGGAGAGGATGGAAGCCCCTACAACTATTAGAAACCAGTATAAACTGCAGAAAAACATCTGCTTGGATCCTTTTAAGTCCATAGGAAATAACCAGAGAAGGCCAGCACTCCCAGTCTAATGTTTAATTGCTGCGGATAGAAGCCGGCGTTTCGGTACTCGCCTGTCCCTTCATCAGGGAATAACAGGTCTATCCAACTATATCATAGTACAAATGGCTTGCCAGCGAGCGTATATTGTTGAATAGACCTTTTATGCCCTGATGAAGGGACATGTGAGTCCCGAAACCTGGCCTTCTACCTGCAACGCTTAAACATTACACTGGGAGTGCCGCCCTCCTCTGGCTATTTCTATTGAGAAGAATGAAAGGTCTACATGTGTGCTGCCACTTTCTGCTGCATCTGAAACATCTCTTTCATGGAAACAGGTGGACGCCTTTCCTTCCTTTCGGTTTTATTTGATGGGCAGGTTCTCCTCGCCTCTTGGCCGGCGGCCCGGCGGGGAAATGTGCGGTAATACTGGGCAGTGCAGGGAAGAATGATCTCTTTTATGCTGAGGAACAGAAGCTGGTCCTGTTGGGCCGCTCTCGTTGTTAGTGAACAGCTGAGCAGACAGGAAGGGAAGTCCCCTATTCCCGGCCTGAGCCGCCAACACAAATCCATTCTGCTTTCTCCTCCTGCCTCTCCTGAAAGGGCTGCCTGTGAGGCGACATGTGAATGGACGCCGCTTTACCGCCTAGCAGGGAAACGGCCATTAAAGGGGCTTTTCATTCAGGATCATGCTGAAATGCTAACTAGGTTTGACAGAATACACAAGCAGCTCGGGGTGACCCAAAACTACTAGGAAAGTATAGGGGACATAAGAGACTGAAAGCCCTCCTACTAAACAGCAACACTCAGTGTAGTTTGTCTTCTTAACCACTTAAAGCGGATCCGAGATGAAAAACTAACTATAACAAGTAACTTGTCTATATATCTTATCTAAAGTTTAGATAGTTTACACAGCAAATCTAGCTGCAAAAAAGAATATGGTTATTTCTTCCTGTGATACAATGACATCAGCCATGTTGTTTGTAAACATTACACAGAGGCAGGCTTATCTGCATTTTGAGCATGCAACCTGTGAAAAAAACCTAATCCCCCCCTTCTCCCTCCTCCCCTCTGCCTCTGAAATCAATGGCTAGAAACACCTCCCCCTCCTTGTAATGATCTGCGCTGCTGTCTGCACAGGCAGACAGCTGTTTGACCATTTGTTAGGTCTGAGTGCTGCAGGTCCCTGGAAAAGAGACCTGTCTCCACTCTGCAAGCTGCAGAGTTGCTGTTCTGGGGAGGAATTTGCATCCACTTGTCATGCAAATTGCTTAGCTGCTTCCTCTGATGGCTTGCAGTATAAAAACAATTTCTTCCCAGAATTCCTGGCTGGTCATGATGGTTTGTTCCTGCTAACTTACCTGGAGTCTCAGCCTTTGCTAATTGTTTACTAAGATTATCTTAGAGTAATTCCTTGGGAGTGCACTAGCATTCCTTCTAGCGTAGTCAGGTTGTATTATCTGTTTTGCCTTGTACTGTCTTTCAGTTTTGCGATTGTCTTGTCGCCAGCGGCGGTCGACAGGAAATCGTTCTGTCTGTCTGGGAGTGTAGCCAGAGCAGCGGTTGCTACTGGTTGCTATCTGTCTGTCTGTTTGGATCGCATTCGCCCTAGCGGTAGAGGCGGTGGTTCCTTCTGTACTCTGTCTGGGAGTGTAGGCCAGAGCTGCGGTTGCTACTGGTTACTCCTTCTGTCTGTCTTGTCTGGAACGAATGCTTGCTGTAGGCTCGGTGAGGTAACCGTTTAGCAAGCGTTCGCGTTCTCTATTCATTTTCGTGTTACATTGGTTAGTTAGGGTTGGCATGTTTTGTCTCTGTTGCGCTTTTCGTGCGGAGACTGCGCCATTAGCGTGCTTTGTTGCTGTTGCACTTTTCGTGCGGCGACCGCACTTAGCGAGTGCGTTTGTTATTTTCCTTGGCGTTCTGATCATTATTTGCTGTGTCTTTCTTGCTACACTTGTGCTCTGTCTTTATTCGGTCTTGTGTCACTGTTGGCAATCGCCACTCTTGCGATTGCGTTCCCACTTGATTTCCGTTGTTGTGTTCACCATCGCCGGGGGGTGACTAGATTGGTGGACACACATACATTCTGTCGCGAAACGCACACAGAGACCGCACTCATAAAGCTATTCAATCACTGTATTGAAGAAAATCAGAGCGAACAGAGGCACACAACGTTTCGTGCGTAGCCCTTCCTCTGTCGTTGTGCTCACTCTCTCTCTCTCTGAGGGCTATCTTGCCCTGCATTGTTGCAATTCGTACAATTCCCAATCTGGCATCTGTGGCAGTGCAGAGGGGTTGTTCCTCTGCACTTCACAGCTCCATCTGCCGGTGGGAATTTCCCTCTACAAGTGCATTGCGCCAAACTGGGTTCTGTCGTTTTATACGCTTGTGGAGGACTTCCGCCGTGTCAGCGCACACCTTGTGCGCTGACCACGGAGATAATTCCCCAATCGTTACACTCCTCCTGCCCAGACTGAGCTACCATGAGCCCTTGCTACTGCCAAGGCTCTCTGAAAACTTGTGGGCGTGGCTTGTTTAGTTATATTAAATTAGAGTATTAAAACAAAAACAAAAAAGTATTTGGCTTGAGGAATGCCCTATAAACAATAGGAAAGGAACACAATTATGCAATGAGTAAAAGTTCACCTCGGATCCACTTTAAGCTCGAAGGGTTGTTTATTTTTTGCATCTGAGCAACTTTTACCTCCCATTCATTTTCCAATAACTTTATCACTACTCATCACAATGAATTGATCTGGATCTTGTTTTTTCCGCCACCAAGTAGGCTTTCTATGGGTGATACATTTTGCTAAGAATTATTTTATTCTAAATCCATTTTAACAGGAATATTAAGAAAGAAATGGAAAAAATCATTGTTTTTGGCCATTATAGTTTGAAATTAATACATGCTACCGTCATTAAAACCCATGTATTTTATTTGTCCCATTTTTCCCGCTTATTACACCATTTAAATTATGTCCTTATCACAATGTATGGCGCCGATATTTTATTAGGAAATAAGGTGCAATTTTTGCAATTTGCGTCCATCACTATTTACAAGCCCATAATTTAAAAAAAATATATTAATATACTCCTTTGACATGCAGTTCAGATCCTTAGGTAACTTTTTTTTTTAATTGTAATTTTTTTTTATTTTTTTTTGTATTAAAAAGTGTATGTGGGTCATTTTTGGTGTGGGATTATAAATGTAAAAAAATGTATTTATTTATTAAAAATGGATGTGTGTGTAGTTTTACTATTTGGCCACAAGATAGCCACAGTGAAAAAGTCCTGGAAGCGTGATCGTACGCTTCCAGGAAGAAGAATGAAGACGGGAAACTTTTTGAAACTCAGAAAAACCGCAGGGTCTGATGAGACGCTGTCAGCTTTTCTGCGGGGGGCTTCGATCAATGAAAGGGATCTATAATTCCTTTCATTGATCGCTGGGCTAACGGCCAACGGCGGGAGCGCGAGCAGCCCACGGGAGTGCGCGCAGCCCGACTGGATGAGAATGTTCGTCCAGTTGGGCTTAAGTGGTTAAAAAAGAAGGTATTTGCAATAATTCAGCTTGTATCCACTTTTATTCTGCTGGCGCTCCTACTGCAGCTTTTCTTACACTGTTAATGGCAGGGTTCTCAAACTTCACACAGTTGGTCACTGGGTGACTAGGATTAATATTCGGAAAAGTAGGTGGCGCCTACAAGAGCCAATCAACATTCACCTATTGATTTTCAAGGGGAATATTGAAACTGCAGCCATTCTCACACCGCTAATAGCAGAGGCCTCAAACCTGCTACAGTCAGTCGTTAAGTGTTTGGGGTTCAAATTCAGTAAAAGCCAAAAACAGCCAGATTTCTTTGCTGGATAAACTGCTTCCATTAGCACAATTTTGATGCCAGGAACCCAAAAGCTCACAAACTTGGTCATTGAGTGGTGACTGTGTGTCCAGGTTACAAAAAGTGGGTGGAGTTAAAAACAGATTTTTCTGGGAAATTGTAAACTGCAGCCCTTCTTCACTGTTAATGGCAGGGTTCTCAAACTTAGCATAGCTGCTTACTGGGTGACTGGGATTAATATTCAGAAAAGTGGGCGGAACCTAAAAATGCCAATCAAAAATCACATGTCACTTTTCAAGGAGAATATTAAAATTGCTGCCATTCTTGCACTGTTAATGGCACAAGCCTCAAACCTGGCACAGTCGGTCATTGGGTCACTGGGGTTCAAATTCAGAAAAGGGGACAGAGCCACAAACAGTGAATCAGATTTGTTTCATTTCATGGGAAAATACAAATTATTGATGCCAAGGACCCCAAAACTCACAAACTTGGGCATTGAGTAGTGACTTTGTGTCCAGGTTACAAAAAGTGGGCGGAACTAAAAACAAATTTCACTGGGAAAGTGTAAACTGCAGCCCTTCTTACACTGTTTATTTCAGGGTTCCCAATCTTTGCCCAGATGGTCACTGAGTGACTGAGATTAATATTCAGGGAAGTGGGTGGAGCCTATAATGGCCAATCAAAATTCACCTGTTGATTTTCAAGTGGAATATTTAAATTGCTGCCATTTTTACACTGTTAATAGCAGATGCCTCAAACCTGCTACAGTTGGTCATTGGGTGACTGGGGTTCAAATGCTGGAGAGGGGTGGAGCCACAAACAGCCAATCAGATTTGTTTCATTTCAATGCAGATTATTGATACCAAAGACCGCAAAGCTCACAAACTCGGTCAGTGAAAAATTGTGTGTTAGGGTTAGAAAAAGTAGGCGGAGCCAACACCAGCCAAATACATACTTGGGCAACGCCGGGCAATCAGCTAGTAGCTTATAAAATTTACAGAGCCACACCAACCCCACATGTAGACAGCCTGTTTCGGACTCTTGGTCCTCCTCAGTGCATGGCAGGGATTGATCTGGCTCTATGGGATAGGGGTTTGGCCCAGAACAACAGAGTGCCCAAGCAGCTTTGGGGTGAACAACTAGGAAAGTATAGGGGACTAAAAGAGACTGAAAAGCCCTCCTTATGTTGGGCTTTTGGTGGCTTTCCGTTGCAGCCTGCGTTTTCGTCCCAACAGGGGGACACTAGCCGTGGTGGTTAACTGACCCTGAGTATAGTGTCCAGGGTCGCCTCAAACGCCGTGGAAACTCGGGATCGGAATGGCGCATTTGCGCAAACGCCGGTAAAAGCCCGTTACAAATGCTCCCATTCACTTGAATGGGAGCGTTTAACGTTGATTCCCGAACGCATTGAAGTGTACAGTGAATGAAAAGAATGCTTCCCTGTCACACATTTTGCGGTAACGTGCATTGGGATGCCACACAGTGTGAACGTCATATAGGTTTGGCATTGAGGTGCAACCTTCCACGTTATAATGCGGCAGTTTTGTCACAACACACAGTCTTGCAAAATGTGCTGCACCATGAGATACTTACCCGGGGCTTCCTCCAGTCCCTTCCAGCCGACATGTCTCACGCCGCATCTCCGCTTGCAGCCGCTGGCCCGGGGTCCCCGCTGGTGCAGAGGCCAACCTCCTCGAGCGCCACTGTCGATCAAGTCCACATTGTCCGCAGTATACTGAACGGCTGTACCTGCGCAGTACTCTGCGGACAACGTGGACTTGATTGACAGCGGCGCTCGTGCAGGCGCAGTAGAGGAGGACGGCCTCTGCAACGGCAGGGACCGGCAGGGACCCCAGGCCAGCAGCTGCGAGTGGAGATGCTGCGTGAGATATGATGGCTCGTAGGGACTGGAGGAAACCCCCGGTAAGTATATCATAGGACAGCACACTTTGCTTTAACGGAATACTTAAGCCAAAAAAAATATAATGATATTTACTCACCCGAGGCATCCCTCAGCCCCCTGAAGCTGGATGGTGCCCTCGCAGCCCCGCTCCGATCGTCCTGTCCCCGCCGGCGGCTACTTCCGGGTTCGACGACAGCCGCCGACAGGCTGGGAACGCGGCTGATTCTCCGCGTTCCCAGCCGCTATATCACCCTCTATGCTGCTATAGCGTATATATATACGCTATAGCAGCCTAGAGGGTGATATAGCGTATATATATACGCTATAGCAGCCTAGAGGGTGATATAGCGGCTGGGAACGCAGAGAATTAGCCGCGTTCCCAGCCTTTTGGCGGCTGTCGCCGAACCCAGAAGTAGCCGCCGGCGGGGACAGGACGATCAGAGCGAGGCTGCGAGGGCACCATCCAGCTTCAGGGGGCTGAGGGATGCCCCGGGTGAGTAAATATCATTTTTTTTTTTGGCTTAAAGAGAACCCGAGGTGGGTTTGATGAATATTATCTGCATACAGAGGCTGGATCTGCCTATACAGCCCAGCCTCTGTTGCTATCCCAAACCCCCCTAAGGTCCCCCTGCACTCTGCAATCCCTCATAAATCACAGCCACGCTGCTGACAAACAGCTTGTCAGAGCTGGCTGTGTTTATCTCTATAGTGTCAGTCTGCTGCTCTCCCCGCCTCCTGCAGAACTCCAGTCCCCGCATGCATCCCTTCCCTCCCTGCTGATTGGAGGGAAGGGACGGGGGCAGGGACCGGAGCTATGCAGGAGGCGGGGGAGCAGCTGAGACTGACACTACTGATGTAAACACAGCCTCACAGCACGGCTGTGATTTATGAGGGATTGCAAAGTGCAGGGGGACCTTACTGGGGTTTCGGATAGTAACAGAGGCTGGGCTGTATAGGCAGATCCAGCCTCTGTATGCAGATAACATTCTTTAAACACACCTCGGGTTCTGTTTAAGTATTCCTTTAAGCTTCCTTTAACAGCTTGCCGACCGCTCCACGTCAATTGGCAAGAACGCGGCGGCAGCTCCAGGACCACTCCACTCCGCCTTCAGCCTCCCAGCAGCGATTGCCGATCAGAGACTGTTAGACAGCGAAACCGCCATCTAATAAGCCTGTACAGCGCTGCAATCCAAGGCAGTGCTGTACTGGGGACAGATGTGTGACACGGCTGTCCCCCTGGGAGGCAAACAAGTGGTTGGCTGTGATAGGCTTGATCGGCTGTCATAGGCTGAAGCCTATGACAGCTGATCACACTAATTGGCTGGCTGACAGGTGGAGGGTAACAAAATTAATAAAAAAATAGCCATTTTTATTTAAAAAAAATAAAGAAACAAATATTTTTTAAAAAAAATAAACATTGGGGGGAGCGATCAGACCCAACCTACAGAAAGCTCTGTTGGTGGGGAGAAAGGAGGGGGTGGGGGGGGGGGGGGGGGGAGCGATCACCTGTGTGCTGTGTTGTGCGGCCCTGCAGTGAGGCCTTAAAGCTGCTGTGGCTTCTTTTGCTAAAAATGGCCTGGTCTTTAGTGGGGTTTAAGACTGCGGTCCTCAAGTGGTTAAAGAGGAACTGTAACCAAGGCTTGAACTTCATGCCAATCAGTAGCTGTTACTCCTTTCCCATGAGAAATCTTTACCTTTTCTTGAATAGATCATCAGGAGGGTCTGTGTGGCTGATATTGTGGTAACCACCCTCCCATAGTGCGATGCAGTTTGTGAACCTCATTGCATTGTGGGGAATAACAGCTTTTTCCAACTGCCAAGCAGGCAATATCTCCCTCTGTGCATAGAACTCTCAGTAACAAACATTCCGTGCAGATCACCTGGCAGAACTAAAGATATCACTACCAGTGATAGATTTCAGAATGTAAATCAGGGAGAGGAAAGTTCCTCTCACTACAGTTCCTCCATAAATGATATAAGTGGGAAATTCATCAAAATGAATCCACAGAAAACAAGTGCAAAAGAGATTCAAATGTGGAGCAGTTGCTCAGAACAGCCAATAAGAACCTAATGAGGACATCTATGGCACTTTGCTTTAGTTGTTCTTGTAGATCAGAATGGAGTGGTAGAGAGAGGAGCAGTGTGTGCCTGTGTGATGTCTATAGCTCAGCCTGTACCCACCTGTATGCAGCAATCCCTGCTTGTCACTCTCCAGGCAGCCCTTATCCTCCCCACAACAATCCCTGTCACTACAGCAACAGTAAAGCAGAAAGTGGTTGGCTGGATACTTCACCTTGCTACATTCATGTTTGCAGTGCTATACTGCCACCTGCTGGACAATATTAGGAACTTCTGCCCATGAGTATGCCAATTGTACATTAAAGGGAACCTGAAGTAATAATGATTTATAGAGGCTGACATATTTAATTCTTAAAGCGGACCTGAACTCAGAACGTCCTCTCAACTCTAAAAGATAAGCAACAGCATAATAACATTTCAACATTTCTTTGTTATAACTGATGATACAAATCCTAAAATAAATACAGGTCCTTCTACAAAAATTAGCATATTGTGATAAAGTTCATTATTTTCTGTAATGTACTGATAAACATTTGACTTTCATATATTTTAGATTCATTACACACAACTGAAGTAGTTCAAGCCTTGTATTGTTTTAATATTGATGATTTTGGCATACAGCTCATGAAAACCCAAAATGCCCAGCCATTACTGCTATACAGCGTCCCCCCCCCCCCCCCCCCGCGCTCTGCTGTCCCCCATAAATCAAACGCCGTGCTAGAGACATCGCTAGCTGGCTGTTTACCTCTTGATGTGTCAGTCTCGCCGCTCCCCCGCCTCCTCTATGTCGCCGCTCTGTGCCTGCGTCCCTTCCCTCCCTGCTGATTGGAGGGAAGGGATGCAGGCGGGTAGCGGAGATATGGAGGAGGCGGGGGAGTGGCGAGACTGACACATCCAGAGGTGAACAACCGGCTATCAACACGCTGTACGCTGAGCGTAGGGGGGTATGGGGGGGGGGGGCACTGTATAGCAACAGAGGCTGGGCACTATATGAAGACCCAGCCTCTGTGTGCTGATAGCATTCTTAGAATCCACCTCGGATTCTCTTTAAAGAGAACCCGAGGCGGGGTTCTAGGAATGAAATCCCAATACAGAGGCTGGGTCTGCCTAAAGAGCCCAGCCTCTGTTGCTATTTAGATTCCCCCTAAGCCCCCCCTGCGCTCAGCGAGACCCCATAATTCACAGCCGCGCTGTGCGGCTGTGTTTACCTTTTTAATGTCATTCTCCGCTCTCCCCCGCCTCCTGCAGAGCTTCGGTCCCCGCCCGTGTCCCTTTCCTCCAATCAGCGTGGAGGGAAGGGATGTGGGCGGGGACCGGAGCGATGCAGGAGGCGGGGGAGAGCGGAGAATGGCATTTAAAAGGTAAACTCATCCGCTGCTGACACGCTCAGTGTCAGCAGTGCTGCTGTGAATTATGGGGTCTCGCTGAGCGCAGGGGGGGCTTAGGGGAATGCAGCAGCGCTTCACCAGAAAATACAAGTAAATGTGGCAGCGTTTCACCAGAAAATACGCAATGCGGGCTGCGTTTCACCAGAAAATACACATAGGCAGGGCTTCTCTTCCTAAGTTCCCCCTAATTGCCCTGATACCTGCCTGCACCTATAAGAAAAAAAAAATTGGGGGACAAAAAAAAGGCACAAAGGGGGGCAGAAAGAAGCACAGGGAGACAGGGCGAGGCACAAAGGGGGACAGAAGTATGCACAAAGGGGGAAAAAAGGAGGCACAAAAGGGGAACAGAAGACTGCAGAGGGGGATGTATTGAGGCACAGGGAGACAGAAGGAGGCAGAGGGGGACAGAAAGAGCCACAGGGAGACAGAAGAAGGCACAAAGGGGCACAGAAGGAGGCACAGGTGGACAGAGGACAAAATGGGGACTGAAGGAGGAACAGGGGGGCAGAGGTAGCACAAGGGGACAAATAAAGGCAAAGGAGACATAAGGAGGCATAGGTGGACAGAAGGAGGCAGTGGTGGCACAGGGGGGGCTAAAGGAGGCACATGGAGACAGAAGGAGGCACAAAGGAAGACAGCAGGATGAACAAGGCACAGAGGCGACAGCTGCCTGCAACTTACGCTAAGTAGAGGCAGCAGAAGCAAGTAATAGAACACCCACAGGGCGGAGCTTAGTCTGGGGAGGGGCTTAATTTGTGGGCTGGGCTTAATCCAGCAACATTGTGCCCCCCAGGACCAATGGCACTCCAGGCAATAGCCTGTACTGCCTATTCCTGGAGGCGTTCCTGGGGGTAATAACAATAACAATAATATTTATATAGCGCTTTTCTCCCTGGGGACTCAAAGCGCTGTGACCCTGCATTATGCCGTCTCAAAGGCTAGGGAAAAGAGGTGAGTTTTTAGCCTTTTTTTAAAGCTGTCCAGAGAGGGAGCCTCTCGTACTGATTGTGGAAGTGAGTTCCATAGAGTAGGGGCTGCGTAGGAAAAGGCCCGAGCACCAAATGTTAAGTGTACCCTGGGAATAATCAGCTTCATCTTGTTGGCAGAGCGGAGGGTGCGTGGAGGGGCATAAAGTTCCAATAGATCTGCTATGTATTTGGGTCCCATGTGGTGTAGAGCCTTGAATGTCAGCAGGCAGATCTTAAAATTGATTCTTCATTTTACTGGTA
Source organism: Hyperolius riggenbachi (assembly GCF_040937935.1). Classification (NCBI taxonomy): domain Eukaryota; kingdom Metazoa; phylum Chordata; class Amphibia; order Anura; family Hyperoliidae; genus Hyperolius; species Hyperolius riggenbachi. The sequence continues at coordinate 47,789,340 of NC_090647.1, forward strand.
ACCAGTGAAGAGTTTGCAGTACTGGGGTGATGTGTGAGCTGCGGGGGGCATTGGCTAGGAGTCTGGCTGCAGCATTCTGTACTAGCTGTAAGGGGCACAGAACCTTATTTGTAGATCCGATGAACAGGGTGTTGCAGTAGTCTAGGCGGGAGGATACAAATGCATGAAGCAGGGCAGGTAGGTCTTCAGCTGGGATAAGGTGTTTGATTTTCGCTATATTTCTTAGATGGAAGAAGGAAGACTTGACGACAGCTGATATCTGCTGTTTGAGTTTTAGATTTCCATCCAGGATCACCCCAAGGTTTCGCACAGAGTCTTTATACTGTACAGTATCTCCCCCAATTGCTAGCTTGAGGTGGTGAGCGTTTTGAACTTTATCCATCATGTGTGGACCACCTACCACCAACACCTCTGTTTTGTCAGAGTTTAGCCTCAGCCAGCTGGTGTTCATCCAATTTTGTAAATCCACTAGACACGCATCAATGGATGCTGATGGGTCTTGGGTGCCAGGCTTGAAGGACAGATACAGTTGTGTGTCATCTGCATAACAATGGTATCCTAGGCCATAGTTCTGGATTATTTTGCCCAGTGGGAGCATGTAGACTGCAAAGAGTAATGGTGATAGTACAGAACCCTGTGGAACTTCATAGGGAAGTGGCACTGGGTTAGAGTAGTGTGTGCCCAGACATACTTGCTGTGTCCTGCCAGATAGGAAGGTCTGAAACCAGCTAAGAACAGTACCCCTTAGGCCATAATAAAGAGCATGGCTGCTAGTTGAAGATGTTACACTCCTCTGCATAGCAGGAGCTGACAGATATTCCTCGTCTTGGTTCTGGCTTCGCTCCTCTTCCCTACACAAGGGGGGAGAACGCAAAGGGGGGAGCACACTGACCAAAGGCTTGCTATCTAGAGAAGGAGAGCAGGGACACTCTATGTGGGGGACGATGCTCAGCAGCTGGGGGTGCGTGGGTGAGGGAGGGCTTATTGAAGATGTTGATGGAGGGGGCGAGCCCGTAGGTCGGGCAGGTATTGTGTGTGTGTGTGTGTGTGGGGAGGGGGGTTTGTAGGCCATGCACAGTATCTTGAAGGTGATTCTAGAACTAATGGGTAGCCAGTTGGGGGATGTGCAGGCGGGTTTGGGGGGTACAGTGGGAGCAGTGAATGATGGACTCTAGTGGGGAAATATGGTTTATAGGAAAGCCACACAGGAGGGTGTTGTAGTAGCATATTATTTATTTATTGTATTTATAAAGCGCCAACATATTACGCAGTGCTGGACATTAGTTTAGGTTACAGACAATATTTAGGGGTGACATACAGCAATATGACAATACAGGAATACAAGAAAGACCAGATCATGCACCACAGTATGGGCTTGATTCACAAAGCCGTGCAAACTGTTTAGCCCGGGTGTGCTAAAATGTTAGCGAGGAGAACGCCAGCGCATACCACTAAGGCTGCATCTGAAATTACCACCAGCTCAGTGTGTAGCACCTATATAGACTTTCTGCACACTTCGCATTCAATTCAGATGCAAATCATATGCAAATCTGCTACTACTTATCATGCATACAGGAAACTCAGGAGGAGGGGCTGGGAGAAGCTAACCTGACAGTTACATAGTTACAAAGTTAAGGAAAGGTGGGGTTAAGGCTGCGCATCCCTAAACACATGTTGCAATTGAATGGTTAATCGCACAGGCATACACCGCCTCTGCCAGACTGAAAAATGCACGCCCTGCATCCAAGACAAGTGCTAACATTTATTAAACTAGGAGATACTTTAGCTTCCAATATGGTTTGCATGCAAAGTATATTATACTAGACACTTGCGCCACGATGAGGCAGACCTCCGGTAAATGTTAAAATGTTAGCTTGTGAAGGGCCGTTCGCGGACTTTTGCGAGCGCAAAGTGCTGCGATTCGCGCGATCACGGACTTTTGCGTGCGCAATTTGCCATGATTTGCAAATTGCACGCGCAAAAGTCCGCGATCATGCGAATCGCGGCACTTTGCGCTTGCAAAAGTCCGCCAACGGCACTTCACGTGCTAACTGTTTAGCACACCCGTGCTAAACAGTTTGCACGACTTTGTGAATCAAGCCCTATGAGTACAAGGTAATGCTTAGCCAGCCACTGGATGGAGCATGGAGATTAGGCAAGTTAGGTTCACTCAGATGCATAGCATGGGTTCACAGTAATGGAGGTGCATGATCAGGTAGGACACAAAAGGAGGAGGACCCTGCCCAAAGGCTTACAATCTAGAAAATCTACAATCTAGCATAGCTCCCAATTGTCCCTCTTTTGAAGGGACAGTCCCTCTTTGGGAACCCTGTCCCTCTTTCCCCTGCAATTGTCCCTCTTTCAAGGCCGATGTACAGATTTTTATAAATACATGGATTTTTCTGCTGATAAATGTGTTTAATTGACTCTAATCACTGTTCCCATGGATCAGCTTATTTCAGCGTGTGGCTCTGAGAGCCGAGCGCCGAAACTGGGCGCCGTCATAGAAGCAATACTATTATGCGCACCCCACGTAGCGGTAATTTGGGGCTCTGGTGGCTGCCACACCCCGTATTACATCTCCCTCCGAGTTGCGACAACTTGGAGGGGGAATAGTATTTAAAGCCGCCTCGGAGTTTAGTGGCAGCGATGAGAGCTGTCATTCGGCTCTCACCGCGCCAAACAGAGCGGCGCCGAAATGACATGCACCCACTGTTCCAATCCTTTAAATGATATATTCCTTATTCTCACATGTTAACATGATAGAATAGATAGGATAGGATAGAAAGGACCAGTGTAGTCTGAATTATAAAACAACATATTTTTCTCATGAAATATTTACAGTCAGCGTCGGACAGGGCCGGCAGGAGCCTGGGATTCTGTCCGGTAGGCCTCCCTTTTAGTGGCCCCCGGGGGCCCCCAAGCACTGCAGGAGGGGGCACAGCGCAGGAAGGAGGAGCAGAGGTGGGCACAGAGCAGCGGGGAAGGGGGGCAGACTCTCCCCCCCTCCCTCACCTAGGGGCCCCCCCTTCGCCGCTCCCCCCTCCAAGCTAGAATGAGCAACGGCAGCGAGTTGGCAACTACTTACTACTTACTAATTCCTGCATGATCCCGCTCTGCCTGCCGCTGCTCTGGTCTGGTCTTCTCTGCTGTCCAATCACGCTCACACAGGAAGCACAGTGAGAGCGTGATTGGACAGCAGAGAAGACAAGACCCGAGTAGCGGTAGGCAGAGCGGGATCATGCAGGAAGACAGTAGTAAGTTGTAAGTTGTTGCCCGCTCGCTGCCGCTGCGCTGCACATTCTATCTTGGAGGGGGGAGCGGTGAAGGGGGGCCTCCAGGTGAGGGAGGGGGGAGACTTCCCCCCTTCCCCGCTGCTCTGTGCCCATCGCTGTACCTTCCTTTCAGGCTACCTAGTCTGGGGACACCTATGGACACTGGGGACACCTATAGACCAGACTACTTAAACTGGGGACACCTATACACCTGGCTATGTAAACTGGGGACACCTATAGATGTGGCTAACTAAACTGGGGACACCTATAGACCTGACTAAGTACACTGGGGACACCTATAGACCTGGGTACTTATACTGGGGACACCTATAGACCTGGCTACCTATACTGGGGACACCTATATTTAACTACCTATGCAGGGGACACTTATAGCTGGCTACCTAATACTGATATATATCGGTACATGGCTACTTAAGGGAAGGTCCAAGCAAAAAAAAAAAATGAGTTTCACTTACCTTGGGCTTCTACCAGCCCCATGCAGCCATCCTGTGCCCTCGTAGTCACTCACTGCTGCTCCAGTCCCCCGCTGGGAGCTTTCTGACCTCGGAGGTCAGGGCCGAATTGCGTACATTTTTACACATTCCCGCTAGTGCAGGAACATTAACACATACATTTTTACGTGTTAGTGGTGCAACACGTAAATTTTTGTTCCTGCACTAGCTGGAATGCGTAAAAATGTATGCAATGTGGCCCTGACCTCCGAGGTCAGAAAGCTGCCAGCGGGGGACTGGAGCAGCAGTGAGTGACTACAAGGGCACAGGATGGCTACATGAGGCTGGTAGAAGCCCCAGGTAAGTAAAACTCATTTTTTTTTTTTTGCTTGAACCTTCCCTTTAATGCTGTTTTCTGGGGAACATGGCTACTTAATTTATGCATACATACAGGGCCCATTTGGCTACCAAATTATTTTATTTTGACGCACCTGGCTATTTATTTGGTTCATTGTAAGGCACCTGGCTACTTAATTATTTTATGGAGGTGTGTGACTACTTAAAATTTTTACTACTTGATTATTTTATCTTAAGTTTTTCTGGTCAGAGCCACTCTCTGTCAATAGCACCGCTACTTATTTTGTGTATTTTTTTTTGTTATTTTGTGTATTTTTGGATCTGCCAATGACCCATCATGACAACTCTCATGTTCCAGTGCATGGTGATACCCACTCTTTTTGTGCTGCAGCGCATGTGTCCGTCTCCCTGGCCTGTCCTCAGAAGTGCTTACAATCTATTCCCTACCATAATCTAATGTCCTACCAAATGATGTATTTATATAGTGCTAAATTTCTGGTGTACATGCATATGTGAGCTCAAAATGTGGGGGTGATCCTGTGCCACGTGTGTGTGTGTGTGGGGGGGGGGGGGGGGTGCGATCCCGTGCCGTGGGGGGATGGGGGTGGGCCTTAGGCTGAAACTCTCCTGGTGTGCCCTTAGTGTCCCAGTCCCACCCTGTTTACAGTATGTGTGATTAGGGGTGTGTCTGGGGCCCGATTAGGGGTGTGGCAGGGGTGTGGCTTATGTGTCCCTCTTTCTGATCTCAAAAAGTTGGGAAATATGCAGTAGTCAAAAATTGACTTCAAATGTGCCATGTTGACATCAGAAGTCATTTTCATGACCTGAACAGCAAATTCAGTGAGCAGTACAGACAGTAAATTCCCTACTGACCAGTAGAGGTCAGCAAAATAATGTCTTGTCCTCTTTCAAGCATTTTTTTTTGTTTTGACATAATCCCCCAGAGGCTTCTCAGTAAGCAGACAAGTATGGTAGGAACTTTCCCTGCCAGATGCTTCTCATGACTCGGATGTCTCACCAACAGGCTTGGCTTTAGGATCTTGATAAAAATATGATGTTTGAAATACAATGATAATAAGTCAGCAGCAGTTGGAGGGGGATTAAAGGGGAACTTCAGCCTAAACAAAGATACTGTCATCAAGTTACATTAGTTATGTTAATTAGAATAGATAGGTAATATAATCTCTTACCCACCCTGTTTTAAAAGAACAGGCACATGTTTGTGATTCATGGGGGCTGCCATCTTTGTCATGGGGGCAGCCATCTTTTTGGTTGAAAGGAGGTGACAAGGAGCAGGAGACACAGTTCCAACTGTCCTTTGTCCTGATCACCCCTCCCAGCTGCACGCGCTAGGCTTCAAATCTCTAATTCAAAATGAAAAAAAAAAATTCCATCAAAACAGCAGAACGAGAACAACAACATCAGCAATCCCATCATGCTTTGCACAGCATCAGGGGAAAAATGCCCGGGCAGTTTTCTTCTGTGCAGCTAAAAATGAGGCTTGGGTAAGAGAAACAAAGTTCTGATGCTGTGAAACTGTTAAAGAAACACCAGGCCTTTTCAGTTCTGCTGAGTAGATTTTTAGTCCGGAGGTTCACTTTAAAGGACTTTCTAGGTATAGGCAGGGCAGACACTTCTCCGCATATGCCAGGCCTGCGGGCTACAAATGTGCGATAATGAGATCTTGCATAACTCAGCTCTGCAATTAAAGTTAACCTGTAAAAACAAAACTCTCCTCTAGGGGGGCACTCACCTCAGGTCGGGGAAGACTCTGGTTTCTAAAGAGGCTCCCCCTACTCCGTCATCTTGATCCTGCGCTGGGACCACTGAAGTGTGGCAAGGCGCCAGCAAGCCAAATTCCGGGGGTCCCAGCGCTGGAATGGAAAGACAGTGAAGGACGGGGAAAGCCTATTTAGGATCCAGAGGCTTCCCCATTCCAAGGCTCTTTTTTGTTACAAGTACACTTTAAGATTTTAGGAGAAAGAAGCAGTGCTGGGCCGAAACTACGCATTAGCGTAATTACGCATCGTAATTCACTACAAATGCACCGTAAGCGTTACGTGTAAGGTTACGGTATTACGCGTAATTAATTACGCGTAGACCGTGGGTTACGTTTTACGCGTAACAAATTACGCATAAGACAGTAAACTCCTATTGAAATTACACAGTCTGCCGTAATCGCGTAATATTACGCTCCCGTATAATATAAAAAAGCCGCCGACTTTAAGGGTTAATAGCAAAGCCCCCTTAAGTGCTAAGAGCCTCAAATTTGGAGAATATATTAAGGAGATCAGAAGGAATAAGAGGGAACATTTTTTTTTTCAAAAAGACCTTATAGTTTTTGAGAAAATCGATGTTAAAGTTTCAAAGGAAAAATATATACATTTAAAAACCCGCCGACTTTAACAGTTAATAGCAAAGCCTGCTTAAAATTTAGGAACACCAAATTCACAGGGTATATTAAGGGGATCAGTGGGAATAAGAGGAAAAAATTTTTTTTCAAAAAGACCTTATAGTTTTTGAGAAAATCGATTTTTAAGTTTCAAGGGCAAAAATGTCTTTTAAATGCGGAAAATGTCAGGTTTTTTTGCACAGGTAACAATAGTGTTTTATTTTCATAGATTCCCCCAAGTGGGAAGAGTTTTACTTACTTCGTTCTGAGTGTGGGAAATATTAAAAAAAAAACGACGTGGGGTCCCCCCTCCCAGACCTCTTTAACCCCTTGTCCCCCATGCAGACTGGGATAGCCAGAATGCGGAGCACCGGCCGCGTGGGGCTCTGCACCCTGACTATACCAGCCCGCATGGTCCATGGATTGGGGGGTCTTGGAAGGGGAGGGGCAGCCAAGCTTTCCCCTCCCCCTCCGAGCCCTTGTCCAATCCAAGTACAAGGGGCTCTTCTCCACCTCCGATGGGCGGTGGAGGTGGAGGCCGCGATTTCCTGGGGGGGGGGTTCATGGTGGCATCTGGGAGTCCCCTTTAAAAAGGGTCCCCCAGATGCCCACCCCCCCTCCCAGGAGAAATGAGTATAGAGGTACTGGTATAGTCAGGGTGCGGAGCCCCACGCGGCCGGTGCTCCGCATTCTGGCTATCCCAGCCTGCATGGGGGACAAGGGGTTAAAGAGGTCTGGGAGGGGGGACCCCACGTCGTTTTTTTTTTAAATATTTCCCACACTCAGAACGAAGTAAGTAAAACTCTTCCCACTTGGGGGAATCTATGAAAATAAAACACTATTGTTACCTGTGCAAAAAAAACTGACATTTTCCGCATTTAAAAGACATTTTTGCCCTTGAAACTTAAAAATCGATTTTCTCAAAAACTATAAGGTCTTTTCGAAAAAAAAATTTTCCTCTTATTCCCACTGATCCCCTTAATATACCCTGTGAATTTGGTGTTCCTAAATTTTAAGCAGGCTTTGCTATTAACCGTTAAAGTCGGCGGGTTTTTAAATGTATATATTTTTCCTTTGAAACTTTAACATCGATTTTCTCAAAAACTATAAGGTCTTTTTGAAAAAAAATGTTTTCCTCTTATTCCTTCTGATCTCCTTAATATATTCTCCAAATTTGAGGCTCTTAGCACTTAAGGGGGCTTTGCTATTAACCCTTAAATTCGGCGGCTACCTAACATTGATCCATGCATCAACTTTTCCGCTTGGCAGCATGACCTTACGCATTAATAGCTAGTAGGAATTTACGCGTAACAACCTGAATTACGGTATTCTTACGCGTAATTGCGTAAGGGCAATGCGTAATTACAGACATGTACTGAAATTGAATGTCTATGCCGTAAGCGTAATTTCGTAATGCGTAATAGCGTAAAATTACGCGTAATGATCCGTAAGCGTAGCTTTTTCCATTACGACCAGCACTGGAAAGAAGGCAGAAGGAAAAGAGTTTAACCACTAGCCACAGTATATATTCACCCCGCAGGAAGACTGTTCCCATCTCAGGAGCGTAGCTATTCGTCTATTGTCGCCGTTCACTCCTGCATGCGTTTTCACCGCCAATCTTTAGAGGGGAGATCAATGAATGCTCTGGAAATCACTGTTGCCCCCTCAGTGCCCCCCCCCCCTCAATAAAGTTTATTGTTTCCAGGCTCCAGCAGCATACAGTGAACAGGATAGGGTCTGTAAAAAACTCTCCCTGTCAGCCTCAGCCTGAGTCTATGTGGGTGTTAAGTAAACCAAGGGTCGTATCTATGTGCCATAAATACCTCACAATCCTTGCAAGATCCCTTGTAATTAATGTATCTGGATCTCACTGTCCCCGTGTCAATGATCGCCAGCATCAAAGAGATGCCTGCGGTTATTGTAATAACGAAAGTTAAACTTGCACGCATAACTTCCAGTTAGCGTACTAATAGTACGCTCAGGAAGCTAATGCGTAAGGACATCTTGTGGCCAAATAGTAAAATTACATCTACAGTATGTTAAGAGGGAATATTACTTTTATTTTTGAAAATCTAGGCTTGTAAATAGTGATGGAAGCAAAACTGAAAAAAATGCACTTTTATTTCCAAATAAAATATTGGCGCCATACATTGTGATTGGGACATAATTTAAATGGTGTAATAACTGGGACAAATGGGTAAATAAAATATGTGAATTTTAATTATGGTAACATGTATTATTTTAAGACTATAAATACCAAAAAATGAGAACTAATAACTTTTTTCTTTTTATTCCCATTAAAGTGGTATGAAACCCAGCATTTCTTCTTTGCTCTAAAAGAGCAATACTAGAACAGCATTCAACGAGTTAACCACAGGACTTACAAGCTCCCTGCAGGGAAAGCTGGACGCATGGGAACTGGAGATTACATTATCTTGTGTTTACTTAATTGTATCAAGTGAGGAATGTAAACATTCTCTGGCAATTCAGACACTCCAGATCACAGACAGATACTCAGAAAGCATTTCTGCACACATTACACTATGAATACACCAGTTGTGAATAAAATGCAATGTCAGCTCTCAGAGCAAAAAAAAATGTTCTTTGGGAACTTGTAATTTCTAAATGAATAATAATACTTATGCACAAAAGCAAATATGATAACTGTATGGGATATAAAACGTAGGAAAACATGTTTTTATTGAATATTATGTCAGTTTTAAACCTCTTTAAAATGCATTTAGAATAAAATAATTCTTAGAAAAATTTACCACCCAAAGAAAGCCTAATTGGTGGCAAAAAAACAAGATATAGAGCATTTTGTTGTGATAAGTAGTGATAAAGTTATTGGTGAATGAAAGGGAGGAGCGCTGAAAGATGAAAATTGCTCTGGTCCATAAGGGGGAAAACCCTCAGCAGTGAAGTGGCTGGCTGGATAGTGTAATGGTTAAGGGCTCTGCCTCTGACATGGGAGACCAGGGTTTGAATCTCGGCTTCTGCCTGTTCAGTAAGCCAGCACCTATTCAGCAGGAGACCTTAGGCAAGTCTCCCTAACACTGCTACTGCCTATAGAGAGCGTCCTAGCGGCTGCAGCTCTGGCACTTTGAGTCCGCCAGGAGAAAAGCGCTATATAAGTGTTTGTCTTTGAAGTGGTTAAAGCAAAAGTAAGGTATTTGAGGATTAACACTTTATATCATACATCGTGACTCTTCCAACCACACCTACTGATACAGAACATTTTATGTCAGCTGCTGTCACCTCCTTAGATAAACAACACACAAAAATCTGGGTAGTGAATAAAAGCTTCGAAGTTCTCAGATTTAAAGAATGCAAAAAATTCTAATAAGCCCTTTAAATCAAGCTAATCCCCGGCACAAGTGTGCCTAGGCAGTCTGTATGATCACCATCTCTGCCAGTAACAGGTGATGTGTAGCCGGGGATAGTGCTGGGTGTGGGAAGGCAGCTGCCTACATAAACAAGACCCTTATTAAAGAGGCACTGTCGTGACATACAGAAGAATGCAGTAAATTATTTAGCAGACCCACTTTTACATTTCAGCATCTTGGGACTTTTAGGTTGATTTATGAAGGGTACTGGACTCAAGCAGCGCGGGTTAAAACTAGCAAGGAGAAGCAGCGCGGGTTATTACTATGGAGCGCATGCTATGCACGGTCCTGTCAGCATAGCATGCACGCTTCACTTCCATGCGATCCTTCCTAATGCCACGCAATGGCCTCATAGTGCGACTGTGATACTTCAGTAGCGTGACCAGGATACTTCAGTAGTGCAGCCGCTACTACGTTAATTAACTACAATAAGACCGATCCACATGAATTGGCGTGGCCCCAGGACCACTCAACGCCAATAGGCGTGAAGTAGTTGGGCGGGGTTTTGCAGGAGATCGCGCGTGCATCTCTTCTTGAATGAAGAAGCTCCGCTCCATCATCAGTCTCCCAGCGGCGATCGCCATCTATTTACACTGTATAGCGCTGTGATCTACGGCAGCGCTGTACTGGGGACAGCCTTGTGACACAGCTGTCCCCCTGGGAGGCACAGGTGCAATCAGCTGTCATAGGCTGATGCCTATGACAGCCGATCGCAGTGATTGGCTGGCAGGGGGAGGGAAGCATGGAAATTAAAGAAATGAAAGAAAAAAAAAGTACAATTTATTATATTAAAAAAATACAAAAATGCAAAAACAAAATAAACAAACATGCCGGCAGGGATCAGAGCCCACCAACAGAAAGCTCTATTGGTGGGCAGAAAAAGGCGGGGGGGGGGGTTCACTTGTGTGCTGAGTTGTACGGCCCTGCAGCAAGCCCTTAAAGCTGCAGTGGCCTAATTTGTAAAAAATAACCTGGTCACTGGGGGAGGTAAAGCCCGTGGTCCTTAAGTGGTTAACATAGTAGCGGTGGTGATATTTATTTAGTTGGAGCGGAGGAGAATACCGGGGGAGTAGAGGAGGACAAAGGGAGACAGAGGACACAAGGAGGACAGAGGAGGAGATATGGGGGACAGAGGAGGACACATGGGGGACACAGGACACAAGCTGTACAAGGGGGATGCAATCATTGAGAACATCTGGAAGACGTTTCTGGACCATGGTCATGGATGCACCAGGTTTAGTATATTTTTTTTCCTGGTTTTTGCCCTCTAAGGCTAGTTACACACCAAGACGTTGCGTTAGGTAGTACGTTAAGGTCGCATAATGTGCACCTAACACAAGGCCTGGTGCTCTTCTATGTGGACGTCAGAGTGAGCCGCGTTGTGCAGCTCACTCTGGCGTCTGTGATGCCGTGATGCGTACTCTTGGACACATGCGGCATCACATGGTCCCGCCGGCCAATCGCCGCACAGAGCGGCCGCACGAGGAAGTAAATACTGGACGTCACAACGTGCAGTGAATATTAATTAGCCATGTGCCTGGCCGCTCTCCGCTCCTCCCCAACATGACTGTGCATGTGCAAACAGTCTAACGCGGCTTAAGCCGCTATAACGCCGTAGCATGCTGCACTTTCGGCAGAACGTGCAGCGTTACATGTAACGCAACGTGGGCTGTGTGAACAGCCCACTTGTGTTACATTGCTGTGCGTTGGGGGACCATTTATTGGCTAACTACAAATGAATAAGAATAAACAAGCTTTCGGCCTTGCAGCCTTCGTCAAGTTTACATCCTGTTAGTTTGCAAGCTGGTGGTACAGACAGCTTATATACATGCAACATCAAAAGGGAAAACAGATATTTTTTTCAAGCATAAATATGTCATTAAGATGCTTTAATTCAAACAGACCATCTAAATGGGGTAAGATAAGGATCCTTGTTTACTCCATTGCTCACAGACCTGGTATTAGGATTGACCCAGAGGTATCGTAAATTCTTAGTTCACAAGTCTGAATAAGGAACGCTCAGCTTTGAACGACATAGTTATCACGGAAGTTAATGTCAACATGGGTAAGACAAAAGCTCTAAGTGACTTTGAACGAGGGACGATCCTCGGTGCAAGAAGAGCTGGTGCCAGCATCTCTGAGACAACAACACTTTTAGGATTTTCTCACCTAACAGTATCTCAAGTGTTCAGAGAGTGGCTAACGAGAAAAAAAACTTAAAACAATGACTATTCTGGGCGAAAAAAAGCTGGTGAACGAGAGAGGTGAAAGGCGAGTAGCAGGGGCGTAGCTAGAAATGACTGGGCCCCATAGCAAATTTTTTGTATGGCCCCCCCCCCATCCCCACCGCCATTTCACCAGAAAATAATCGTAAAGTGGGCAGCATTTCACCATAAAATAATCGTAGAGAGGGCAGCCTTTCACCATAAATTAATTGTAAAGAGAGCAGCATTACACCATAAATTAATCCAGGGCTGTGGAGTCGGTACAAAAATCTTCCGACTCCAACTCCGACTCCTCAGTTTATGAAACCACGACTCCAACTCCGAGTACCCAAAATGGCTCAGACTCCTTAGTCTAATACTTAACAGGGCTGTGGATTTTGTACAGAAATCATCCGACTCCGAAGTTTATGAAATCAACGACTCCGACTCCGGGTGCCCAAAATTCCCCCGACTCCGACTCCTTGACTGCGACTCTACAGTACTGAATTAATCATAAAGAGAGCAGCATTTCACCATAAATTAATCGTAAAGAGAGCAGCATTTCACCATAAATTAATCATAAAGATAGCAGCATTTCACCATAAAATATTTGTGAAGAGAGCAGCATTTCACCAGAAATTAATCGTAAAGTGGGCAGTATTTCACCATAAAATAATCGTAAAGAGAGCAGCATTTCACCAGAAAATAAGCATTATGCGGGCATCATTTCACCAGAAATCGTAAAGTGGGCAGCATTTCACCAGAAAATAATCGTTATGCAGGGAGCATTCACCAGAAAATATTTGCTATGTGTGGAGCATCCACCAGACAATAATCGCTATGTGGGGGGAGCATTCACCAGACAATAATCGCTTACTATGGGGGGGCATTCACCAGACAATAATCGCTATGTGGGGGGAGCATTCACCAGACAATCTCTCGCTATGGGGGGGGGGGCATTCACCAGACAATAATCGCTATGGGGGGGCCATTCACCAGACAATAATCGCTATGGGGGGGACCATTCGCCAGACAATAATCGCTATTTGGGGGGAGCATTTACCAGACAATAATCGCTATGTGGGGGGGAGCATTCACCAGACAATAATCGCTATGGAGGGCAATTCACCAGACAATAATCGCTATGGGGGGGGACCATTCGGCAGACAATAATCGCTATGTGG